>NC_134698.1:6067374-6195426 GCF_050947455.1 Rhinoderma darwinii | reverse complement strand
CACATATCAGAGTGCGTGGGCAGTATTATAGTAGTAATATTCTTGTATATAGGGGCAGTATTATAGTAGATATATTCTTGTATATAGGGGGCAGTATTATAGTAGTAATATTCTTGTATATAGGGGCAGTATTATAGTAGTTATATTCTTGTATATAGCGGCAGTAATAAAGTAGTTATATTCTTGTATATAGGGGGCAGTATTATAGTAGTTATATTCTTGTATATAGCGGCAGTAATAAAGTAGTTATATTCTTGTATATAGAGGCAGTATTATAGTAGATATATTCTTGTATATAGGGGGCAGTATTATAGTAGTAATATTCTTGTATATAGGGGCAGTATTATAGTAGATATAGTCTTGTATATAGGGGGCAGTATTATAGTAGTTATGTTCTTGTATATAGGTGCATTATTATTGTAGTTATATTCCTGTATATAGGGGGCAGTATTATAGTAGTTATAGTCTTGTATATAGGGGGCAGTATTATAGTAGTTTTATTCTTGTATATAGGGGGCAGTATTATAGTAGTTATATTCTTGTATATAGGGGGCAGTATTATAGTAGTTATATTCTTGTATATAGGGGGCAGTATTATAGTAGTTATATTCTTGTATATAGGAGGCAGTATTATAATAGTTATATTCTTGTACATAGGGGGAAGTATTATAGTAGTTATATTCTTGTATATAGAGGGCAGTATTATAGTAGTTATATTCTTGTATATAGGAGCAGTATTATAGTAGTTATGTTTGTGTATATAGGAGCAGTATTATAGTAGTTATATTCTTGTATATAGGAGCAGCATTATAGTAGTTATATTCTTGTATATAGGGGCAGTATTATAGTAGATATATTCTTGTATATAGGGGCAGTATTATAATAGTTATATTCTTGTAAATAGGGGGCAGTTTTATAGTAGTTATATTCTTGTATATAGGGGCAGTATTATAGTAGTTATATTCTTGTATATAGGGGGCAGTATTATGGTAGTTATATTCTTGAATATAGGGGCAGTATTATGGTAGTTATATTCTTGTATATAGGAGGCAGTATTATAGTAGTTATATACTTGTATGTAGGGGCAGTATTATAGTAGTTATATTCTTGTACATAGGGAGCAGTATTATAGTAGTTATATACTTGTATATAGGGGCAGTATTATAGTAGTTATATTCTTGTATATAGGGGGCAGTATTATAGTAGTTATATTCTTGTACATAGAGGCAGTATTATAGTAGTTATATTCTTGTATATAGGAGCAGTATTATAGTAGTTATATTCTTGTGTATATAGAGGGCAGTATTATAGTAGTTATATTCTTGTATATAGGGGCAGTATTATAGTAGTTATATTATTGTATATAGGAGCAGTATTATAGTAGTTATATTCTTGTATATAGGGGGCAGTATTATAGTAGTTATATTCTTGTATATAGAGGCAGTATTATAGTAGATATATTCTTGTATATAGGGGGCAGTATTATAGTAGTAATATTCTTGTATATAGGGGCAGTATTATAGTAGATATATTCTTGTATATAGGGGGCAGTATTATAGTAGTAATATTCTTGTATATAGGGGCAGTATTATAGTAGTTATATTCTTGTATATAGCGGCAGTAATATAGTAGTTATATTCTTGTATATAGGAGCAGTATTATAGTAGTTATATTCTTGTATATAGGAGGCAGTATTATAGTAGCTATATTCTTGTATATAGGGGGCAGTATTATAGTAGTTATATTCTTGTATATAGGGGCAGTATTATAGTAGTTATATTCTTGTATATAGGGGGCAGTATTATAGTAGTTATAGTCTTGTATATAGGAGCAGTATTATAGTAGTTATATTCTTGTATATAGGAGGCAGTATTATAGTAGCTATATTCTTGTATATAGGGGGCAGTATTATAGTAGTTATATTCTTGTATATAGGGGCAGTATTATAGTAGTTATATTCTTGTATATAGGGGGCAGTATTATAGTAGTTATATTCTTGTATATAGGAGCAGTATTATAGTAGTTATATTCTTGTATATAGCAGCAGTATTATAGTAGCTATATTCTTGTATATAGGGGACAGTATTATAGTAGTTATATTCTTGTATATAGAGGCAGTATTATAATAGATATATTCTTGTATATAGAGGCAGTATTATAGTAGTTATATTCTTGTATATAGGGGCAGTATTATAGTTGTTATATTCTTGTATATAGAGGCAGTATTATAGTAGTTATATTCTTGTATATAGGGGCCAATATTATAATAGTTATATTCTTGTATATAGGGGGTAGTATTATAGTAGTTATATTCTTGTATATAGGGAGCAGTATTATAGTAGTTATATTATTGTATATAGGAGCAGTATTATAGTAGTTCTATTCTTGTATATAGGGACCAGTATTATAGTAGTTATATTCTTGTATATAGGGGCACTATTATAGTAGTTATATTCTTGTATATAGGGGGCAGTATTATAGTAGTTATATTCTTGTATATAGGGGGCAGTATTATAGTAGTTATATTCTTGTATATAGGGGGTAGTATTATAGTAGTTATATTCTTGTATATAGGGGCAGTATTATAGCGGTTATATTATTGTATATAGGGGCAGTGTTATAGTAGTTATATTCTTGTATATAGGGGCAGTATTATAGCGGTTATATTCTTGTATATAGGGGCAGTATTATAGTAGTTATATTCTTGTATATAGGGGGCAGTATTATAGTAGTTATATTCTTGTATATAGGGGGCAGTATTATAGTAGTTATATTCTTGTATATAGGGGCAGTATTATAGCGGTTATATTATTGTATATAGGAGCAGTATTATAATAGTTATATTCTTGTATATAGGGGCAGTGTTATAGTAGTTATATTCTTGTATATAGGGGCAGTATTATAGCGGTTATATTCTTGTATATAGGGGCAGTATTATAGTAGTTATATTCTTGTATATAGGGGGCAGTATTATAGTAGTTATATTCTTGTATATAGGGGGCAGTATTATAGTAGTTATATTCTTGTATATAGGGGGCAGTATTATAGTAGTTATATTCTTGTATATAGGGGCAGTATTACAGTAGTTATATTCTTGTATATAGGGGGTAGCATTATAGTAGTTATATTCTTGTATATAGGAGCAGTATTATAGTAGTTATATTCTTGTATATAGGAGGCAGTAGTATAGTAGTTATATTCTTGTATATAGGGAGCAGTATTATAGTAGTTTCTTGTATATAGGGGCAGTATTACAGTAGTTATATTCTTGTATATAGGGGGTAGCATTATAGTAGTTATATTCTTGTATATAGGGGCAGTATTATAGTAGTTATATTCTTGTATATAGGAGCCAGTATTATAGTACTGGGCCCCATGTCTTCCCCACTTTCTTAGACCTACCCACTGATGCGCACCTTCTGATTTTAGCCATTCACCTTACATTTTTAGCCACAATGCCATCCACAGCCATTTTCTTGTTATAGTCCTTGAGTTTACAGTCGAGGGCGCAGAGCATTCACACTGAATAAGGCCTAGTCTTGGGTTATCTCATTCAGCATTCGTACGATACACCTGAAAGAGCCAGAATGAAAATGATCACACTTTATAATCACTTCCACTCCAAAATATAAACTACACCGATTTTTACAAATGATCCCTTTTACTGAAAATCCCATGAAATGTTTTCTTCGAGTCTTTACTACAGCAGACCAGCAGGGGGCATCGTGCAATAAGTGTTTCCAAGTTATATGTTACAAAAGGTTTCCAACAGAAGCAACTCTGTGCAAGAAAATATAGCAGCAAATTATATATATATTCCCGAACCCTCATGCTTTCTCTGTATTTCTATAGCGGTAGTGTTTCTGGAGTATATATTCATATCACAGCAGTTGCCCTTAATGCAAATGCAAAGTATGCTATTATGGTAATTCATACACACACATATGTATATATTTTCCTGTGTATTATTATAGTTATTGTTTCTCTCCGGAAATTACATACACAATTCTTAATTTTTTTTAGGTGCACGTTTTTAAGCACTGGGGTCCTTTAAGATCCTATACTATTCGCTGATAGGGTTGTGCATGTACTGCAGACTAATATCATACGCTCCTATTACTACCCCATCATACAGGCTGTAGGGCTTTTGTTTTCTGGAAGCCTCTCGAGCGCCCGCTAAATCAATGCAGACGCCTGGTTTACGGGAACAAAGACATTCTTTGTACTATAGGTGTAAAGCACCTGGTTTGTCGGCCCTTTTCTACAGAAACTCACTTTTGCTTCCCTTAAGAAAAAGGTGCATAGAGCTCAATGTCATGGTGGAGTTTTAAAGCCGCATATAAAAAAAAGTTTCCCTGAAGTTTTAAATGTTTATATAAACGAACTTAAAGGGAGACTGTCGCCTCCTCTGACGTGTCTTTTTTTAATTAAATACTTGTATTCCCTGTAAAATTACAATTCTGGAGCATATATTCTTAGAACTCTGTGTCGTGCCGTTCCTCTGTTATTCCTCTGAGAAATGTATGAATAAACTGACAACTGGGTGCTACCATCCCTTCTGAAAGGGGTGTGTCTCTGCACAGTCACTCTGTCAGCACTGATTGGACAGTGTCAGTCTGTGTAGGGACACACCCCCAACTGGTAACACCCAGTTGACAATTTATTCATAAATTTCTAGGAGGAATAACAGAGGAACAGTACAACATAGAGTTTTGATGCTCCGGTATAATTCCTTTAATCGGGCACGTGATTTTCTAGGCTTCTTATTGGTCCCACATTCATGAAGTATTGTTAATTTTAGTCTGGCCTTGTCTGGTGGTCTGAAATTTAGTGGGACTGGAAGTGCTATTTTTGAGTAACAGGCAGCGAGAACTGATCTTTGAAAACCATTGGTTTCATGAAATTTCACCTGCCGAGAGAGTCCTGGTCACAAGAGCTCGCAATCCGCAATGCATTACAGTCAACTATGCACATTTCCTGGCGGCAGTCGTGTCAGAGTCATATGGGGTCCTTCACATTGTGGGACTACATACAGTTCTCCATGTGAATATTTTTGATGACTGCCTCAACAGAACCTGCCAGTGCGATACGTTGTCTACTACATCTGAAGGGTTTGTTTGCTTGTCTGCATCACCGACTCTGCAGCCTGTGAACGCCTGGCACCGCTTGTAATTGGCAGCGCTTTCAGAGAAGAGGAGTTTTTGCTGTAGGTGCTGCGGAGAAACCTGCTGAGAGAAAACGAAGAAGAAAAATCACCACCGAAAAACTAGAGCAGGGAAGAAGATTTGCTTTACGAATTGTCTTTCCATTCTATAAGATTTTGGAAATTTTAAAGTCTTGCAGCGCTGGGGTCCTGGGTTCAAATCCATCCTAGGCAACATCTGCATGGAGTTTGTATGTCCCCCCCAGTGTTTGAGTGGGTTTCCCCCCACACCCGAAAAACATACCAATAGGGAATTTAGATTGTGAGCCCCAATGGGGACAGTAAGGACCTCTGTACAGCTCTGCGGAATATGTTGGCGCTATATAAGTAACAAGTAGTAAGCAGTGGACTCATCATACCCTGGATCGGGTGCAAGGCAAGCTCCTGGGCCAGAGGTGTAACTGGAAGCTTCTGGGCCACACTGAAAAATCTACATGAGGGCCCCCACTTAATATACATCATTTATAATACTGGTGCCTTCTTATGCGGTTGAGGGGCTTTTGGGCCCCCTCAGGCTCCAGGGCCTGGGTGCGACTTCTACCTCTGCACCCCCCTAAAGCTATGCCCCTGTCCTGGACAACTCTTGACAACATCACTCAAGAGCAATGGTCCACCAACGTTCATATCAAGTTTTGACTGCGCCATTGATTCCTTCGGAAAAACGGAAACCTGCCGTAATGGTGACGAACGGAAACCATTAGCAATGTTTCCGTCACCATTGATATCAATGGTGACGGAAACGGAAGCTGTGGTTTCAGTTTGACTTTCCGCTGCGGGGTTCACCCGACGGAAACCTCAGACGGAACCCTGGAACGGAAAGCCAACGCTGATGTGAACAGGCCCTTACATATATGGTCATCGCTTCACATTCCAGCAGCCCTCCACTCTCACTAATAGAGGAGGGGCTAAGTTTGGGTACCTCCCACTTCCTGTATGATCCTATAGGGCATATGGAAAGGGGTTGTCCAAAGAGGGCAATTTCCTGGAAAAACATTCTCATAAATATGGCGTGGACAGATCCAGAGTATATACCGCTGCAACCCCGTGTGCCAGATCTGGCGGACAATTTTTATGATGTTTTCATCGAGGCGGACTGTTTGGGGACTGTGGCTTAATTTGTTGGGTACAAAAGGATTTAAGGGAACTTTCCCGATCAGTGAGGTAAAACGGAGCAGACTAAATAGATATTTATTTTGTATCATTTGTCATATTAAATTTACATATTAAATATCTAATGGTTCCGTTAAGGAATATATAACATATAAGGAAATGCTTGCCTGAAGAGCTTGCAATCTAATCACCGCTTCCTCCACGTCCATATAATAACAAGAGTTTATAATGAAACCCTTTTCTGCAGAGCTTGCACTCTACTGTCCTCTACCACCACATTATTTGCAATAACTTTATAAATAATTTTTTTGCCCCCAGATCTTGCAATCAAATACCCCTCATTACTTTATTTCCCAAGTTTTTTTACTAGAGGGTAATATAAATTCTTGCCTGCAGTGCTTGCACTCAAATATTCCCCACTACTTGATCTCCCAGGTTATTGACTAGAGCTTAAAGGGGTCCTCTGTAGCGGCCCTGGAGGACCTGTCCTGTCCTCCATCACACAGATAATACATTGATATGAATGAACACTGTGTAATGCTTCATTTCTCCTGTGGTGGTGCTGCAGAGAAATTAAACACTTTCTGCCAGATTACTCCAGAGATCAGAGCCGATCACTAGGGGTTTAAGCAGGGGGACACTTTGTGATTTGCTTATTGTCAAGAGACCCTTCTAACAAATAGAGATGGTCCAAAGCTGAGTACTACTTTAACAAAAATTCTTGCCTGCAGAGCGTGCAATCTAAATTCTCGGCTGGTTCATATCCGTCATCAATCGCAACAGCTGAAAAAATCTTGCTTGCAGTCTACTATCCCCTGCTGTTTCAAATATAAGAAATTCTAGCCTGCAGAGCTTGCAATCTAATGTAATGTGCGGCCTCGACTCCCACCTTATAAGCAAGAGTTTTTATATTGCTCTCGTCTGCAGAGCTTGCAATCTAACTTTCTCTGCTGGATCAACTCCTACATTATTAACATCATTCCCACAGAGCTTGCAATCTAGTGCCTATGAAAAATATTCTTGCCTGCAGAGCTTGCACTCTAACTAACCCTGGAGCTTCAACTCCCACATTATTCTCAAGAGCTTTTAAAGAGATTCTTGCCTGCAGAGCTTGCAATCTATCACTTTTTTTTTATTATTATTGTGGACATGCTGGAACTTTTACACTTTATTACATTTCTTTTAATATAAAATAATCAAAAATGTGTTCTTAAAGCCAACCCTTGTCCTGAAGAGCTTGCAATCTAAAAGCCTGCGCATAACCATTACGGACTCACGTGATACAAGTCCTTTTAGTCAAATAAAAATAAATCCCTATATATAAAAAAATCTTTATGAGCCTTTAAATCTTTCCTCCAGACAAGATATGGAATGCTGGAGGGAGGAGGGACGGTGCAATGGAAGTGGGGGAGGGGGGATAATCTAAGTTTTCACAAAAAAAAAAAAAGAAAAACTCCCAACATCAGTAAATGTAAAATTCCCAAATTCCTTTCTTCACATCAGCAGATCCTGGGCCGGTTCCCCTCACCCAGCTGGCCACCCCCTCTCACCCATCCTGCCCTTACAGCTAACTTTTTTTTTTTTTTCTGTTTCTTTTTTTTTTTTTTTGGTGAGTTTGTTTTTCTGGTGCAGGGAGAGAAAGGAAAAATGTGCCAGAGACGGAGAGTTTAGGAAAGTATGTTCCCTTCCCTCCCCCCTCCTGCCCGTGGAATGGTTCATTCCCCTACTGGATCCATCCTCTCATTCCAAGACTTTTTTTTTTGTGCATGAGAGTAGAGCGAGGGAGAGAGAAGTAAGGACTGGAGATTTTCTGTGGAGGAGAATTTCCCCAGTAAGCTCCGCTCTCAGATCAGCCCTTTGTCTAGGATATGTTTTCTTAGGAATACTGAGGAGCAGACGACTTGGATAAAGAATTCCCTGCCAATTGTCATTGAACTCCGGGAGACCAGGGAGAGAGCATGCTTCTTCTTTTCGTATGGATATTTACGCTGCCAAACACACTTTGCCAAGGTAAGACCCCTTTATTCTTTTCTCAAAACCCCCCATCACAGTCCAGGGTGAATGTCTGGTACCCTCTAAGTACATTAATCCTGGGAGAGTAGTAGGTACGGGGTAAGTGGTCAGTACCCCTAGAGTCTAAGGTTAATGGTATGTACCCATAGAGTCCAGGGGGATTAGTAGATACCCCCATAGTCCAGAGTGGATAGTAGTTACCCCCATAACTTAGGGTGAATGGTTGGCACCCTCTAAGTAAATCAATCTTGGGAGAGTAGTAGGTACGGTCACGGAGCAGGGTAAGTGGTCAGTTCCCCCTAGAGTCTAAGGTTAATGGTATGTACCCCTAGAGTCCGGGGGGTTTAGTAGATACCCCCATAGTCTAAGTTAGATATCAGGTACCCCCATAGTCCAGAGTGAATAGTAGTTACCCCCCATAACTTAGAGTGAATGGTTGGCACCCTCTAAGTACATCAATCCTGGGAGAGTAGTAGGTACGGTCACGGTGCAGGGTAAGTGGTCAGTTCCCCCTAGAGTCTAAGGTTAATGGTATGTACCCCTAGAGTCCGGGGGGATTAGTAGATAGTCCAAGTTAAATGTCAGGCACCCCTAAAACGTATGGTGAATGTCTGGAACCCTCTAAGTACGTTAATCCTGGGAGAGTAGTAGGTACCCTCACGGTGCAGGTAAATGGCCAGTACCCCTAGAGACCAGGGTGATTCGTAGATACCCCATAGTCTATGGTAAATATCAGGTCCCCCCATAGTCTATGGTGAATAGTAGTTACCCCCTATAACGCAGGGTTAATGGTTGGAACCCTCTAAGTACATTAATCCTGGGAGAGTAGTAGGTACCATCAGGGTGCAGGGTAAGTAGTCAGTACCCCTAGAGTCTGAGGTTAACGGTATGTACCCCTAGAGTCCAGGGGGGATTAGTAGATACTCTCAGATTCTAAGGTAAATGTCAGGTACCCCTATAGTCTACAGTAAACAGTATTCAGCCCCTATAATGCAGGGTGAATGTAGGCACCCTCACAGCTTAAGATGAGTGCTAAGTACCCCCATGATCCGAGGAGAATAGATCATCTCCGTCTACAGTGAATAGTAGATACTCCTATAGTCTACGGCAAATCGCACCCCAGAATGTGCGGTACCCCGATAAATCTGTGTGAATAGTGGTTTTCTCTAAGTATGAATGGTAGGTACCCTAATAGTCAAGGGTTAATGCTCGGTACCACTATGGTCCTAAAGGCTATATATGGTACAGGGGCAATGTGAGGTTTGGGATGATCAGTAGGTACCACTATAGTCCCCGGTGAAGACCCCGCTCCCCTATAGTCCAGAGTTTTAGGGTGACTGGCAGCCCCATATACAATACAATAAAGCAACACGTAGCAGAAGTGTGCAGTGACTGCCCAGTATACGTGCCGTTCTATAGCACCGCTATATACTGTGTTCTCCGGCAGCGTATAAGCGGCACTGAATGGAGAGATACAGGGAATGTTGAAGAAACAGATGTGTCACTTGTTCCTTTTCTCTTGCCTCTGGCTTCATACTTGGGGGGGTGGGCTCATTTTTGTCTTTCCATGCTGGGCTTGCAACTTTATGCTGGATCGGGGATGATGTGCGCAGATTTTTGCCTGTTTTGCTGGGGGGCAGATGTTGGTTTAATACAGAACCGCAGACATGGGCAGAGAATGATGAGTGTGGCATGAGTCAGGACTACAAGGGGTAGTGATTTAACCCTTCCGGCGAGAATCGGCTACGAAACAGACGCTCGGTCAACCATTGTCTCTCTGTCTATGTTACCAGCCCGCTGTGATGGATCAGGATAGGGTTAAGGCAGCTGCGGCTGCTGCAGAACCTCCAACGAGGCAGAGCTGTCAGTGCCTCCTCTACTTGTTGAATGAAGCTTGATGGAGGGAATTCCCAAGAGCTGGCGAACCCCCCTGTGACTTGAGCCTTCTGCAAAGCTGCCAATCTGGCCCGTAGTTGTTGAGGAATGATTGACGGCTCGGCTTCCCAAGAGGCTCTGCAGTAGATGAAGGCATTGTGTGGACTTGGATGGCATCCATTGTAACGTCAAGAAGCGTTGACTGCGCTTATTGTAGATTTGCCCCGGTTGCTGCCGCTCATTCTTACTCCACGCGGAGCTGTTGTTTGTGTTTTCCACACGTCATATTAACGCCTCGTCTTCCGCACACTCGGGCTATAGTCACACGCGGCAGATTTGTTGCAGAAATTTCTGCGACTGAAAATCGGTTGTATTCATCTGGATAGGTTTGTTTCTGCAGTCAGCATCTGGCTTTTTGCAAAGCAAATAGCATCAATTTCTGTAACATATCTGCCGTGTGTGAACATACCCCTAGGCCAGGATCACACACACTGTTTTTGGTGCAGTTTTTTTTTCGAGAAGTGGATCCAAAAGGAAGGAAAGGTATAAATAAAAGACTGATGCATCTCTTTTGTATCCACTTCTGAGCTGGGATCCAAAAACTGCATCAAAACTGCGTGTGTGTGATACTGGCCTTGTAGGAGGCCCCGGAGAAGTTCAGCCTATGTTGTGTTGATCCAGAAGAAGCAAAAAAAAAAAAATGTTGTGAAATGTAGTCAACTAATGGGAAAAACCCTAGGCCCTGCTCACATGGAGTTTTTTGGCGCTGATTTTAACCACAAAACCGCGTCAGAATCAGCGCCAAAAAATGTCTGAATTCGCCCACTATTGATTTCTGTAGGAGGCAGAGGCGTTTTTTTTTTTCCCCAGGCGGCTTTTGCCATGTCCGGCATGCAGTGGTTTCCGCCTCTGACCTCCCATTGAAATCAATGGTGGGGGGGCAAAAAAATCACGGCGATCGTTTCTGCGCATTTTTCCCAGCATTTTTTTGCCCGCGGTATTTGCATTAGCTTCAATGGCCGTGGGCGACAAAACCCAGCAAAAAAAATGAAGGCAGTCCAAAATCTGCCTCGAAATTCCTGAAGGAATTCGGAGGCAGTTTTTTTCTGCCTGCAAAAAAACTCAGTGTGAACAGGGCCTAAAGGTGGCATGAGAATAAATCTCTCACCAATATCTTGGCATCTCACGGGTAACGGGGATGGTAACGGGAAGTTTGGGAAGAGGGATGGACCTACGGGGAGATTTTTCCTTCCTCCATATGAGAACAAGGGAAGTTTCCAAACTGGTACCGGTCCACCCCCCAGATGTCGTCCTCTCCGTGTCCTGCCCTCTTGCAGAAGGCCACATTGCTGGCTCGGGGGAAAACACAACTCCCACGTTATTCTCTGTCCACCCACAAACACAGCTGGCTGCTTCCTTAGCGTCTTGCAACATCAGTGCTGAGCCGCGGCTTGTGCCATGGCGAGAGGCGGGGGGGGGGGGGGGCGGTATAGTGTGCGGAAAAACTCTTACTATCCTGTTTTCCAGTTGCATTGTATTCATGGCGAGCAATAATCCCCCAAAGCACAGAAAATGATGCCTAAATGAAAGTTTTTTTTACTGCTGGGCCCAAGAGCTTGCAATCTAAGATCAGTGACCGTTATTATACGTACGGTCCTTTCCGTTGGTCATGTATATTACTGTAGCTATATGATTGTACTTCGCCAGGGCCTTTCTGACTTCTTTTTGAACTTGGATGGATTGGACTGAAATGGGAACTTGCCACTGTTGGCATTTGCCCGTCGCTCTTTGCCAACCTGTGGCCCTCCAGCTATCGCTAAACTACAACTACCAGGATGCCATGGCAGCAAGTAGAGGGCCACAGGGTGGAGATGACTGTGTCTGAGAGCATTTATGCTATGGCATTGGCACCCGTAACTTTACACTTCCCGCTAGCTATTCTCTCATAGTCCGTGGGATGGAACGGGCAACCTGGCGCTGAGGGCATTGGCCTGTGGCGTATTAGGAGTCTTTAAGCTGGCCTAGGCACCCACAGGTTGGAGATGACTGTGTCGGAGAGCATTTATGCTATGGCATGGGCACCCGTAGCTTTAATTTGCCCACTAACTGTTCTTTCAATGTGTATGGGATGGAACGGGCAACCTGGCGCTGAGGGCAATGGCCTGCGGCGTATTAGGAGTCTCTAAACTGGCCTAGGCACCTACAGGTTGGTAATAATGTGTTTGTCAACATCCCTTGCTAGTATAGTACACAAGACTAGACTTTGGTAACGCCAGCGTATCTATGGGTACGCATAGTTTTGTTGCAATGTGCTAGACGATATCCCTTGCTGGCATCCTACCGTTGGCATTATCCACGGGTTAATACACTTGATAGCAAAGTCCAGGAGGGCACAGACACTTGTTAATCCTTGGACAATGCCGAAGGCGCCAGTAAGGGATGCCATCCAACATTTTTTTAACAAAACCCGCCCGGGTTTTGTAATGTAGTGCTGGTCAGGATCGCTTGATCTCGGGCATGGTTTTCATAGCTGTCGGCCATGGATGCCCACAATCTCCACTACAATACCAGGATTAATCCTTCTTTCCCGTCTGGCAGGCTGTAGGGTTCAGGCTGGTTTTTTTTTTGCCAAAGGTTTTAGTCACTGTCTAATTCAGTGGAGTTCCACATGTGGCACAGCATGCTGGGACTTATAGTTCTACATGCTTGGCATAGACGATGCCCCCGGCTTTTTGTCACCATGAAGAAAGTTTCCAAAACTTGAGGGTTGTGTCTAAAACTGCAATTCTGTCTAATTAAATCCATACAGTGTGTATGACACAGCCGGGAGAGAGAACATACTATAGGGGGCAGCAATCCGGCGGAAACATTCATGAAGATCTATTGACTTTCTTGTATTTTGTAATGTAGAGGCCCAACTAGTGCCGGGATATGCTGATGTCTCCTATCTATCTATCTATCTATCTCATATCTATCTATCTATCTATCTATCTATCTATCTATCTCCTATCTATCTATCTATCTATCTATCTATCTATCTATCTATCTCCTATCTATCTATCTATCTATCTATCTATCTATCTATCTATCTATCTATCTATCTATCTATCTATCTATCTATCTATCTATCTATCTATCTATCTCATATCTATCTATCTCATATCTATCTATCTATCTCCTATCTATCTATCTATCTATCTATCTATCTATCTATCTATCTATCTATCTATCTATCTATCTATCTATCTATCTATCTCATATCTATCTATCTATCTATCTATCTATCTATCTATCTATCTATCTATCTATCTATCTATCTATCTATCTATCTATCTATCTCCTATCTATCTATCTATCTATCTATCTATCTCCTATCTATCTATCTATCTATCTATCTATCTATCTATCTATCTATCTCATATCTATCTATCTCATATCTATCTATCTCATATCTATCTATCTCATATCTATCTATCTCTCTCATATCTATCTATCTATCTATCTCATATCTATCTATCTATCTATCTATCTATCTATCTATCTATCTATCTATCTCATATCTATCTATCTATCTATCTATCCATCTATCTCATATCTATCTATCTATCTATCTATCTATCCATCTATCTCATATCTATCTATCTATCTATCTATCTATCTCATATCTATCTATCTATCTATCTATCTCATATCTATCTATCTATCTATCTATCTATCTATCTATCTATCTATCTATCTATCTATCTATCTATCTATCTATCTATCTATCTATCTATCTATCTCATATCTATCTATCTATCTATCTATCTCATATCTATCTATCTATCTATCTCATATCTATCTATCTATCTATCTATCTATCTATCTATCTATCTATCTATCTATCTATCTATCTATCTATCTATCTATCTATCTATCTATCTATCTCATATCTATCTATCTATCTCATATCTATCTATCTATCTATCTCATATCTATCTATCTATCTATCTATCTATCTATCTATCTATCTATCTATCTATCTATCTATCTATCTATCTCTCATATCTATCTATCTCATATCTATCTATCTATCTATCTATCTATCTATCTATCTATCTATCTATCTATCTCATATCTATCTATCTATCTATCTATCTATCTCATATCTATCTATCTATCTATCTCATATCTATCTATCTATCTCATATCTATCTATCTATCTATCTATCTATCTATCTATCTATCTATCTATCTATCTATCTATCTATCTATCTATCTCATATCTATCTATCTATCTCATATCTATCTATCTATCTATCTATCTATCTATCTATCTATCTATCTATCTATCTATCTATCTATCTATCTATCTATCTATCTCTCATATCTATCTATCTCATATCTATCTATCTATCTATCTATCTATCTATCTATCTATCTATCTATCTATCTATCTATCTATCTATCTATCTATCTATCTATCTCATAACTTTCATTCTGGACTGTCGAATGCCGGATTAAAGGTACTGTACTGTATATAACTCCATTAATGAGTTTGCTTGGCTATAACCTGTCATTGTTTCAGTAATATAGAATCTGTGGGGTGTGAACGCCATTGGAAGTGATCACAATGTGAATTGTCCTGCGTGACTTATATTATTTCCTCTGGAGAGTCTTGAGTAACGAAAAAACCGGCGGAAAAATTTGTAAAAATAGCATCAAATCCTGCAATAAAGCACAGCTGTAAGAGAACACGGTATCTACATGGTAGATACCACTGCTATAGCGTGAGCTGCTGTATCTAAGCCTGTCACGTGTGGTACTGTCTGCTGAGCTGGTGTATCTAAACCTATCAATTGTGATACTGCCTCCGAGAACCAGACAGCACTACATTCCCCATCATTATAAAATACATCTATTGTATTCTAAATGGCCTTCTCCTGTTAATATTAACCCATAAAGCCTGGGGCCATATGTTGATGATGGCAGTAAGATAGGACCGACTGTAGGGCAGAGGAATATGCGGTAGGCCGGGCGGGGGGTAACCATTGGGGGTATGCGGATTTTTTAGAAAAGGGAGAAGTAACTATAACTTTTCTTCGACTTTTCTAGTATTTTGACTCGTTCAGCCCTTTTATTTGGGCTAGGAAGGGTTAATCTGATGGGACAGGAGCCATTTCTGAGCGAGGAGGGAGAACACAACACCAGATGTAATTGGAGGGAGCAGCGGGCAGGAAAAAGCCCATTTTTTTTTTTTTCTTTTATTGAAAGCGGTATGACACTTCTGAAGCAGATCCTGAGAGGGTTGAATTCCTCCGGGATGGAGGCTGGAAATCCAGTCGCCGCAAACACTCTGAACATCCCGTGTTTTCTCATTACGCCGCTGACTACTGATTCTTTTTTCGATAACTTTTCCCAAAGTCACTCAAAGTTTTCTCAGAGAAAATAAAGAACATTTCTCTCCCAGGCTGGTGTGGCACTAGAAGATCCAGCAGGCCTTCCAAGCATGACATACGCTGAGCATGAGTTTGCTGATACTTCTAGTTCCACAGCCGCTAGCCAGTCGTTACTTGCCCCCAAGACACCCCCTACCCTTATTTTATAAGTGATGGCACAATTAAACCCACCAAACTGCCTCCTAAAAAAAAAAAGGCAGAGCATGGGCCTCGGAGTGGGGAGAAAATAATATGTCCCTCCCCTCTCTGAGCCCTTCAGCAGAGCCGAGTGGGGTCATATGACCCTTTCCTGCCGCCTTATGGGGGCTTAAAGACCCGTCCCCTCTGCTGACATGTCTGTTTTAGTAAATACGCATATACCCCATGAAATAACAATTCTGGAACATATTTCCTCCTAACTCTGAGTTGTGCCGTTCCTCTGTTATACCTCCTGGAAATGTATGAATGAACTGACAACTGGGTGTTACCATTCCCCTGGTCAAATGGGTGTGTCCCTACACAGTCTCTCAGCACTGATTGGACATTGTCAGCCTGTGTAGGGACACACCCCTAACTGGTAACACCCAGTTGTCAATGTATTCATAAATTTCTAGGAGGAATAACCAAGTAACGGCACAACATAGAGCTCTGAGAAAAGATGCTCCAGGATTGTAATTTCATGGGGAATACAATAGTTTACATGTCAGGAGAGGGGACAGGTCCTCTTTACTTCGTCTGGCCCTCTGAACTATTAAATAGACACAGTTGTGCCTACTGGTTTCAGTTTTGATCGACTATAGCCTAAGTTCCCTTTAATATAATAGTTGTGCATATTGTATTTTTTGTTGTTGTCACCTTTTTGTGTTCTCATTTTCCACATAATGCGCTCTGTAACACACACTCCGCATTGCTGCGTTCCCACATCGGCTTCTCTTGTGCCGCTTTTAATCCCAGTGGAACTAAGAGCTTCTCCAAGAGGAATTAAATTACTCTGTGAGTGAAATTTGGCTGATTTGTAGTTTTGTGCCAAGCGGCCGCTTAAAGAATTTCTGCATAGAAGTAACTCGTGAAATGAGAGAACCCATCTTTTATAATTATTCTCCTCCCTTTTTAGGGTGGTTGCCCCTGTAGGATAGAATTTATATTTTGTAAATCCACTTTTTATTGATCCTTTAGAATAACATCTGCTCCTTCATGACCTTGTTGGACAGTGGTCATTAGTAAACTAGTAGGGTAGCATCCACCACTTGGTGATATGGTGCCCATTCCTTGGTGACACAATGGTATAGTGATGACTCCTTTATGGTCTGGTGGTAGAATGTCCAGTCCTTGGTGACACAATGGTATAGTGGTCACTTCTTGATGATCTGGTGGTATAATGTCTATTCCTTGGTGACACGATGGTATAAGGGTCACTCCTTGATGGTCTGGTGGTATAACGTCTATTCCTTGGTGACACGACAGTATAGCGATCACTCCTTTATGGTCTGGTGGTAGAATGTCCAGTCCTTGGGGACACAATGGTATAGTGATCACTCCTTTATGGTCTGGTGGTAGAATGTCCAGTCCTTGGTGACACGATGGTATAGTGGTCACTTCTTGATGATCTGGTGGTATAATGTCTATTCCTTGGTGACACGATGGTATAGTGGTCACTCCTTGATAGTCTGTTGGCATAACGTCCAGTCCCTGGTGACACGATGGTATAAGGGTCACTCCTTGATGGTCTGGTGGTATAATGTTCAGTCCTTGGTGACACGATGGTATAGTGGTCACTAATTGATGGTCTGGTGGTATAACGTCCAGTCCTTGGTGACATGATGATATAGTGGTCACTCCTTGATGGTCTGGTGGTAGAAAGTCCATTCCTTGGTGATCTTGTGAAATCGCATAAATTCCATGTTGACTATCTCTTCTAGAAACTGTTGGAGTGCATCCACTCTTTGGTCAACGAGTGAGATAGCAACCTCTACAGTATAGTGCCACTCTTTTGTAATCTTATGAGATGGTGTCCTGTTGCTCTTCATGACCCAGTAACGTCAATAGGTTGATTGCATTTCTTGGTGACCCTGAAGAATATCCACTTTTTGGTGCAGAGAGAGTGCCTATTATATGGCGACCTAGAAGGCCCACAAAGAAAAATGTTTTACAATACCAAAAAGAGCCCTGAACCTTCCTCCTTTTTTCCTTACCTTATATCTCCTATGCATCTAGAGTACTTTGTGAATAAAGACAAAATCGGCCTATTAGGGCCAACAAAAAGAGGGTCCTAATTTATGTTAATCTTTTTGTAAAAGTTGGGTGGTGGGCCGAAAATCATAGTGGTCCAACCGATGGTGGAATTAAACATCTGGATGAGGGCAAATTGTGAACAAATGGAAAGCTGTCAAGACCTTCAACAAAACCGATCCTCTAGGTATAATTTAGGGCAACACCAACTATAAATATTAAAGTATATATAAAAGATGGGCAACAGGTGCCAGTATATTCTCTGAAATGGAGAGGGGCCTCTATTGTCTGTGGGCTCCGCGGGAGGTGACTCTGGATTGCCTCTCTCGATATTATTCCAGTTTTCTTATGTTGAGTGCCGCTGCGTAGCAAAGCACCTGCATAAACAACCATATATCCTCCCGGTTCCCAGCAGCAAACATAAGGTCTTATCTCGAGAAAAGCAGTTTTTTAATTTTTTACCTTATTTTTGTATTTATTTTGCTCCATCTCGCTCCCTCCGTGTGACCGAGCTACAGAATATTGAAATGTTTATCCTGGTGGTCTGATATGATAGAAGGGAGTCTGAGGATAATAGGAGAGGTAATCGCAGAAGGAGAGCACGGAATAATAAGTGACTAACCCCATCCACGCTTCACTGAGCCGCACAGACAGAGGGACGTGAGCTCTGCTACTGAAACATCTCAGTTATATGAGAGCTCTGCAAACAAAAGCGAGCAGATTTTGGGTGTATTCATACAATCAGGTTTTGAATCAGGCTTTTTAATGCCGTTTTTGAAGTCAAAATCAAGTGTGGATCATTTTTAGGCATTGTTTTACCTTAAAAACAAAATTCCCAAAAAAACAATAATCAAAACCTGCATGTGTGAATAAACCCTTACAGACAAGAGGACCAAGCAATGCATAGGGGAGACTTCAATATAAAATGTTCTATTTGGTGAGCGCTTAATTTTTCAGGTGTTTTGTGCAAGACACAAAATATTCATATTAGAATACATCCATTGGGTAGATGTGTCCATTGGCATTTCGGGATGTTCTTTGAAGTGGGGACATCTGGCATCATAGACAAAATAACTTGTATGTTTTCCGACTTTAAAGTGTTAGGGTATGTTCACACGACCTCTTTTCAGACGTAATGGAAGCGTTTTGCGCCTCAAATTACACCTGAAAAGACGGCTCCAATACGTCGGCAAACATCTGCCCATTGCTTGCAGTGGGTGTTACGATGTTCTGTGCAGACGAGGTGTAATATTACGCGTCGCTGTCAAAATACGGCGCGTAAACAAATGACAGCTCGTCAAAAGAAGTGCAGGACACTTCTTGGGGCGTTTTTGGAGCCGTTTTCTCATAGACTCTATTGAAAACAGCTCCAAAAACGGCCGTAAAAAACGCCGCGAAAAACGCGAGTTGCTCAAAAAACGTCTGAAAATCAGGAGCTGGTTTCCCTTGAAAACAGCTCCGTATATTCAGACGTATTTTGTTAATCGTGTGAACATACCCTAAGTGTATGTGCACACGCAAAATCAAAAACGTCTCAAAATACTGGGCTGTTTTCAAGGGGAAACGGCTCCTCATTTTCAGACGTTTTCTATTCAAAGTCGCGTTTTTCACTACATTTTTAATGGCCATTTTTGGAGCTGTTTTTCTATAGTCTATGAAAAACGGCTTAAGAAGTGAAACGCATTTAAAAAACGCCTTGTCGGAACAGAACGCCATTTTTCCCATTGAAATCAATGGGCAGATGTTTGGAGACGTTCTGCTTTCGATTTTTCAGCCATTTTTCGGGCCGTTTGTATATAGGGGCAGTATTATAGTAGTTATATTCTTGTATATAGGAGCAGTATTATAGTAGTTATATTCTTGTATATAGGGGGCAGTATTATAGTAGTTATATTCTTGTATATAGGGGGCAGTATTATAGTAGTTATATTCTTGTATATAGGAGCAGTATTATAGTAGTTATATTCTTGTATATAGGGGCAGTATTATAGTAGTTATATTCTTGTATATAGGTGCAGTATTATAGTAGTTATATTCTTGTATATAGGGGCAGTATTATAGTAGTTATATTCTTGTATATAGGAGCAGTATTATAGTAGTTATATTCTTGTATATAGGAGCAGTATTATAGTAGTTATATTCTTGTATATAGGAGGCAGTATTATAGTAGTTATATTCTTGTATATAGGAGCAGTATTATAGTAGTTATATTCTTGTATATAGGGGCAGTATTATAGTAGTTATATTCTTGTATATAGAAGACATTATTATAGTAGTTATATTCTTGTATATAGGAGGCAGTATTATAGTAGTTGTATATAGGGGGCAGTATTATAGTAGTTATATTCTTGTATATAGGAGGCAGTATTATAGTAGTTATATTCTTGTATATAGGAGCAGTATTATAGTAGTTATATTCTTGTATATAGGGGGCAGTATTATAGTAGTTATATTCTTGTATATAGGAGGCAGTATTATAGTAGTTATATTCTTGTATATAGGAGCAGTATTATAGTAGTTATATTCTTGTATATAGGGGCAGTATTATAGTAGTTATATTCTTGTATATAGAAGACATTATTATAGTAGTTATATTCTTGTATATAGGAGCAGTATTATAGTAGTTATGTTCTTGTATATAGAAGACATTATTATAGTAGTCATATTCTTGTATATAGGAGCAGTATTATAGTAGTTATATTCTTGTATATAGGGGGCAGTATTATAGTAGTTATATTCTTGTATATAGGGAGCAGTATTATAGTAGTTATATTCTTGTATATAGGACGCAGTATTATAGTAGTTATATTCTTGTATATAGGGAGCAGTATTATAGTAGTTATATTCTTGTATATAGAGGCAGTATTATAGTAGTTATATTCTTGTATATAGGGGCAGTATTATAGTAGTTATATTCTTGTATATAGGGGCAGTATTATAGTAGTTATATTCTCGTATATAGGGGCAGTATTATAGTAGTTATATTCTTGTATATAGGGGCAGTATTATAGTAGTTATATTCTTGTATATAGAAGACATTATTATAGTAGTTATATTCTTGTATATAGGAGCAGTATTATAGTAGTTATATTCTTGTATATAGGAGCAGTATTATAGTAGTTATATTCTTGTATATAGGGGGCAGTATTATAGTAGTTATATTCTTGTATATAGGAGGCAGTATTATAGTAGTTATATTCTTGTATATAGGAGGCAGTATTATAGTAGTTATATTCTTGTATATAGGGGCAGTATTATAGTAGTTATATTCTTGTATATAGGAGGCAGTATTATAGTAGTTATATTCTTGTATATAGGAGGCAGTATTATAGTAGTTATATTCTTGTATATAGAAGACATTATAATAGTAGTTATATTCTTGTATATCTGGGCAGTATTATAGTAGTTATGTTCTTGTACATAGGGGGCAGTATTATAGTAGTTATATTCTTGTATATAGGGGGCAATATTATAGTAGATATATTCTTGTATATAGAGGCAGTATTATAGTAGTTATATCCTTGTATATAGGGGGCAGTATTATAGTAGTTATATTCTTGTATATAGGGGGCAGTATTATAGTAGATATATTCTTGTATATAGAGGCAGTATTATAGTAGTTATATTCTTTTATATAGGGACAGTATTAGGGCGGGTTCACACGTGGCGGAATTTCACTTAAATTCCGCTGCGGACACTCCGCAGCGTTAATCCGCAGCGGTGCCGTTTGTCCATTGACTTACACTTTAATTTAGCAGTGTTCGTTTAGACGAGGCGTAAAATTCCGCTGCGGAGCATAGGCTGCGGAGCGGAATTTGGTGTCCGCAGCATGCTCTGTCTGTTGCGGAGCAGTGGCGGACTCATGGCGGAATTTCTCCATTGACTTCAATGGAGAGTCAAAATTCCGCAATGAAGTCCGCAGATCTTATGTGTGCTGCGGAGCGTATTGGTTTTACTACCATGACATTTCTTCATTCTGGCTGGACCTATGTATTTCTAGGTCTACAGCCAGACTGAGGAAGTCAATGGGGCTCCCGTAATGACGGGAGCGTTGCTAGGAGACGTCTGTAAATAGTCACTGTCCAGGGTGCTGAAAGAGTTAAGCGATCGGCAGTAACTGTTTCTGCACCCGGGACAGTGACTACCGATCTCAATATACATGTATCTGTAAAAAAACATATAAGTTCATACTTACCGAGAACTCCCTGCGTCTGTCTCCAGTCTGGCCTCCCAGGATGACGTTTCAGTGTAAGTGACGGCTGCAGCCAATCACAGGCCAAGCACAGGCTGCAGCGGTCACATGGACTGGCGCGTCATCCAGGGAGGTCGGGCTGGATGCCGAAAGAGGGACGCGTCACCAAGACAACGGGCGGTAAGTATGAAATTCTTTTACTTTCACTAGGGAAAGTGCTGTCCCTTCTCTCTATCCTGCACTGATAGGGAGAAGGGAAGCACTTTTCCCGCAGTCCGCAGCAGCTAGTCCGCATCAATTTTCTGCACATTTTGTGCAGATCCGCAGCAGAATCTGCGACGCAGATTCTGTGCGGCATTGATGCGGACAGTTGAGGAGGAAATCCGCCACGTGTGGTCATGCCCTTATAGTAGTTATATTCTTGTATATGGGAGCAGTATTATAGTAGTTATATTCTTGTATATAGGGGGCAGTATTATAGTAGTTATATTCTTATATATAGGGCACAGTATTATAGTAGTTATATTCTTTTACATAGGGAGCAGTATTATAGTAGTTATATTCTTGTATATTGGGGCAGTATTATAGTAGTTATATTCTTGTATATAGGGGGCAGTATTATAGTAGTCATATTCTTGTATATAGGGGGCAGTATTATAGTAGTTATATTCTTGTATATAGAGGCAGTATTATAGTAGTTATATTCTTGTATATGGGAGAAGTTTTATAGTAGTTATATTCTTGTATATAGGGGCAGTATTATAGTAGTCATATTCTTGTATATAGGAGCAGGATTTTAGTAGTTATATTCTTGTATATAGGAGCAGGATTATAGTAGTTATATTCTTGTATATAGGGGCAGTATTATAGTAGTTATATTCTTGTATATAGGGGCAGTATTATAGTAGTTATATTCTTGTATATAGGAGCAGTATTATAGTAGTTATATTCTTGTATATGGGAGCAGTATTATAGTAGTTATACTCTTGTATATAGGGGGCAGTATTATAGTAGTTATATTCTTGTATATAGGGAGCAGTATTATAGTAGTTATATTCTTGTATATAGGGGAGCAGTATTATAGTAGTTATATTCTTGTATATAGGGGCAGTATTATAGTAGTTATATTCTTATACATAGGAGGCAGTTTTTATAGTAGTTATACTGTATTCTTATCCATTAGTCAATTATCAATGGATTTGCCCTTTATTTGTTTTTCTCCAACCTATTAACATAACGTCCATAGAGATTTTTTTAAGTCTTTTCAGAAACATCCGAAAACCATTTGAAGTGATGTTTTACACATTTAAATCTTTTATAGATAATAATTATTTTAAGATAGTGTTTTTATTTTAAACTAAGCAATTCATTTATTTTGAAGTTGGGCGATCCCACCGCGGAGGGTGGTGTAACGGGGGTAGATGTTCAGCAGGAGATGGTATGTTGGCGTTTGGTTTTACTAAGCTGAATCTGAATTCCTTTAGGCCTTTGTCTTTACGTGAACCTTAATGTGCACTGAAGCTTAGCGCTGGTCTGTGGTTCAGAAGCCGTATTAGGGGGATTGTTTAATATTGCAGAGGTTTGGAGAGCATGGAGCAGAACTGAATGGCACAGTAATTATATACACCCATAAATTTGTGAATTGCTGGCATTGAGGGAATAAAATGAAGAAGGGCAGATATTACTTGCGGCAAGGAAGAAATATTCCATGTTGTAGATTAGTAAGGGGTTGTACACCACCTGTAGCTTAAGTGCCAGCACTGCCAATACTAACATGCCTGCTGCGTCTATGGATCTAATAACATACAGGGTTATTTTTCTAAAAGGGAATATTCTCCTAAAGGTTCAACTAAATAATCTTGTCTGCAGGTGGCAGTATTACAATGTTTTTAATGTCCATAGGAGCAGTATTATAGTAGTTATATTCTTGTATATAGGAGGCAGTATTATAGTAGTTATATTCTTGTATATAGGGGCAGTATTATAGTAGTTATATTCTTGTATATAGGGGGTAGTATTATAGTAGTTATATTCTTGTATATAAGGGCAGTATTCTAGTAGTTATATTCTTGTATATAGGGGCAGTATTATAGTAGTTATATTCTTGTATATAGGAGCAGTAGTATAGTAGTTATATTCTTGTATATAGGGAGCAGTATTATAGTAGTTATATTCTTGTATATAGGGGCAGTATTATAGTAGTTATATTCTTGTATATAGGAGCAGTATTATAGTAGTTATATTCTTGTATATAGGGGGTAGTATTATAGTAGTTATATTCTTGTATATAGGGGCAGTATTATAGTAGTTATATTCTTGTATATAGGGGGCAGTATTATAGTAGTTATATTCTTGTATATAGGAGCAGTATTATAGTAGTTATATTCTTGTATATAGGGGCAGTATTATATTAGTTATATTCTTGCACATAGGGGGCAGTATTATAGTAGTTATATTCTTGTATATAGGGAGCAGTATTATAGTAGTTATATTCTTGTATATAGGGGGCAGTATTATAGTAGTTATATTCTTGTATATAGTGGCAGTATTATAGTAGTTATATTCTTGTATATAGGGGCAGTATTATAGTAGTTATATTCTTGTATATAGGGGCAGTATTATAGTAGTTATATTCTTATATATAGGGGGCAGTATTATAGTAGTTATATTCTTGTATATAGTGGGAAGTATTATAGTAGTTATATTCTTGTATATAGGGGCAGTATTATAGTAGTTATATTCCTGTATATAGGGGGCAGTAATATAGTAGTTATATTCTTGTATATAGGGGGCAGTATTATAGTAGTTATATTCTTGTATATAGGGGGAGGTATTATAGTAGCTATATTCTTGTATATAGGGGGCAGTATTATAGTAGTTATATTCCTGTATATAGGAGGCAGCGTTATAGTAGCTATATTGTTGTATATAGGAGCAGTATTATAGCAGTTATATTCTTGTATATAGGAGGCAGTATTATAGTAGTTATATTCTTGTATATAGGAGGCAGCGTTATAGTAGCTATATTGTTGTATATAGGGGCAGTATTATAGTAGTTATATTCTTGTATATAGGGAGCAGTATTATAGCAGTTATATAGTTGTACATAGGAGGCAGTATTATAGTAATTATATTATTGTACATAGGGGGCAGTATTATAGTAGTTATATTCTTGTATATAGGAGCAGTATTATAGTAGTTATATTCTTGTACATAGGAGCAGTATTATAGTAGTTATATTCTTGTATATAGGGGCAGTATTATAGTAGTTATATTCTTATATATAGGGGGCAGTATTATAGTAGTTATATTCTTGTATATAGTGGGAAGTATTATAGTAGTTATATTCTTGTATATAGGGGGCAGTATTATAGTAGTTATATTCCTGTATATAGGGGGCAGTAATATAGTAGTTATATTCTTGTATATAGGGGGCAGTATTATAGTAGTTATATTCTTGTATATAGGGGGAGGTATTATAGTAGCTATATTCTTGTATATAGGGGGCAGTATTATAGTAGTTATATTCCTGTATATAGGAGGCAGCGTTATAGTAGCTATATTGTTGTATATAGGGGCAGTATTATAGCAGTTATATTCTTGTATATAGGAGGCAGTATTATAGTAGTTATATTCTTGTATATAGGAGGCAGCGTTATAGTAGCTATATTGTTGTATATAGGGGCAGTATTATAGTAGTTATATTCTTGTATATAGGGAGCAGTATTATAGCAGTTATATAGTTGTACATAGGAGGCAGTATTATAGTAATTATATTATTGTACATAGGGGGCAGTATTATAGTAGTTATATTCTTGTGTATATAGGAGCAGTATTATAGTAGTTATATTCTTGTATATAGGGGCAGTATTATAGTAGTTATATTCTTGTATATAGGGGGCAGTATTATAGTAGTTATATTCTTGTGTATAGGGGGCAGTATTATAGTAGTTATATTCTTGTATATAGGAGGCAGTATTATAGTAGTTATATTCTTGTATATAGGGGCAGTATTATAGTAGTTATATTCTTGTATATAGGGTACAGTATTATAGTAGTTTATATTCTTGTATATAGGGGGCAGTATTATAGTAGTTATATTCTTGTATATAGGGGGCAGTATTATAGTAGTTATATTCTTGTATATACGGGGCAGTATTATAGTAATTATATTATTGTACATAGGAGGCAGTATTATAGTAATTATATTATTGTACATAGGGGGCAGTATTATAGTAATTATATTTCTGATAACTTTTTCTCAAGCTTTGATTATCTGCCTCTAGTCCAGAATATAAGTGGTGGGTCAAGATACAGGTTGAATAAGAGGGTGGAATATCTTTTTATTTAATTCCACTCTAGGTTTATATGCTCTTTGTTTCTTCCAGTTTTAATAGACATGGAGGATCTCATTTGATTAATTTAACACATCGCTTCCCCTACTTCTTAATCGAAATGGGAAAACCCAAAAGAGTTATTTTCACCACCTCCAAATAAGTCGTAAGGTCCTTCCAAACTTGTTTCTGTATCAGATATAATCAATGGTTTTAAAAATTGCTGGATAAAACTTTGCAAAACAGTTGGAAATTAAGCAGTCTGGGACTTGTAGTGCTACAATATTTGTAAGCCCACAGGCTGAGGCTTGTAGTTCCACAGCAGTGTCAATTCTACCAGTGATGTAAATCCTTTTTTGACATAGTTATTGAATAATTGCTGTGCATTGGATCATTCTCTGAGCTCCTGTGGACAATTTCAAGACTTTATTTACGTCTCGAATCCTCCGTAGGGTGCAGTAAATAAATTTACATTCTTGTGTCAGCAGATTCCCAGATATATTTATCTGAAATACACTGTGCTGCACTGGGATAAACTGTACTGTAAAGCAATGTGTGAACCAAATCAAATGAAATCCCCCATGTCCATGTACAGCGGCTGAGACCAAGAGCTTCTCCATGTAAACCCCAGAGGTGGAATTAATAAGAATCCACAAATTCCCATTTGCTGGATGTCAAATCCTATGTTCTTGCAGGTTTTGTGTTTCAATCAATTGCTACAGAGGTTTCATGGTGAAATTACAAGATATTCAAGAAAAGTGGAAGAACTTCTATATGTTGGGGGTGAACGAGCCTGAGAATACAGTGTTACTCCATGGCTAATTTAAAGGGGATGTCCACTATCAGCAAATTTGTGTTTTTTTCGTATAATTAAAAGCGATATAATTTTCCAATATACTGTTTGTATTAACTCCTCATGGTTTTCAAGATCTCAGATTGTTGTCATTCAGTAGGAACCTCCATTGTTTACTTCCAGTGGATACAATTCTTTCCATGGTCATATGATGGACACACAGGTGCTGGGATCGTTACATGGTCATGTGATGGACACACAGGTGCTGGGATCGTTACATGGTCATGTGATGGGCACACAGGTGATGGGATCGTTACATGGTCATGTGATGGACACAGAGGTGCTGGGATCGTTACATGGTCATGTGATGGGCACACAGGTGATGGGATCGTTACATGGTCATGTGATGGACACAGAGGTGCTGGGATCGTTACATGGTCATGTGATGGACACACAGGTGCTGGGATCGTTACATGGTCATATGATGGACACACAGGTGCTGGGATCGTTACATGGTTATGTGATGGACACACAGGTGCTGGGATCGTTACATGGTCATATGATGGACACACAGGTGCCGGGATCGTTACATGGTCATGTGATGGACACACAGGTGCTGGGATCGTTACATGGTCATGTGATGGACACACAGGTGCTGGGATCGGTACATGGTTATGTGATGGACACACAGGTGCTGGGATAGTTACATGGTCATGTGATGGACACGCAGGTGCTGGGATCGGTACATGGTTATGTGATGGACACACAGGTGCTGGGATCGGTACATGGTCATGTGATGGACACACAGGTGCTGGGATCAGTACATGATTATGTGATGGACACACAGGTGCTGGGATCCTTACATGGTCATGTGATGGACACACAGGTGCTGGGATCGGTACATGGTTATGTGATGGACACACAGGTGCTGTGATCGGTACATGGTCATGTGATGGACACACAGGTGCTGGGATCAGTACATGGTTATGTGATGGACACACAGGTGCTGGGATAGTTATATGGTCATGTGATGGACACACAGGTGCTGGGATCGGTACATGGTTATGTGATGGACACACAGGTGCTGGGATCGGTACATGGTCATGTGATGGACACACAGGTGCTGGGATCGGTACATGGTCATGTGATGGACACACAGATGCTGGGATCCTTACATGGTCATGTGATGGACACACAGGTGCTGGGATCGGTACATGGTCATGTGATGGGCACACAGGTGCTGGGAATCATAAGAAGAAAGAACTCTGATACATACTGTAACGAGCCATGCACGTTTGTGTCCATCACATGACCATGTAACGAGCCATGCACGTGTGTGTCCATCCCATGACCCTGTAACAAGCCGCGCACCTGTGTATCCATCGCATTATCACGTAACGAGCCATCCACCTGTGTGTTCATCACATGACCATGTAACGAGCAGTGCACCTGTGTGTCCATGACATTACCACGTAACGAGACGTGCACCTGGGTGTCCATCACATGACCATGGACAGAATTATATCCAGCAAAAATAAACAATAAGGGTTCCCATTGAATGAAAAAAACAGTGATATTAAACATTGTGAGGAATTAATACAGAAAGTATATTGGAAAATTGTATACCTTTTCATTATAAATAACACTAATTTGCTAAAACCGGACAATCCCTTTAAGCTGTTCCTCAAGAAAAAATATCAAGGATCTGCTAGGAGAGGACCTTACATTGGAGAGAAGCAATGTCAGACTCGGGGCCACCAAAGAAGGTGTCTTAGGCTGGATTCACATGAGCATGTTCGGTCCGTAATGGACGGAACATATTTGGGCCGCAAATCCCGGACTGAACACACTGCAGGGAGCCGGGCTCCTAGCATCATAGTTATGTACGGCGCTTGGAGTCCCTGCCTCGCTGCAGGACAACTGTCCCGTACTGTAATCATGTTTTCAGTACGGGACAGTAGTTCCCCGGAGAGGCAGGGACTCCTAGCATCGTACATAACTATGATGCTAGGAGCCCGGCTCCCTGCACTGTGTTCGGTCCGGGTCTTCCGGCCGAAATACGTTCCGTCCTTTAAGGACCGAACATGCTCATGTGAATCCAGCCTTAGATTTAGGGTATGTGCACACACACTAATTACGTCCGTAATGTACGGACGTATTTCGGCCGCAAGTAGTGGACCGAACTCAGTGCAGGGAGCCGGGCTCCTAGCATCATACTTATGTACGATGCTAGGAGTCCCTGCCTCTCCGTGGAACTACTGTCCCGTACTGAAAACATGATTACAGTACGGGACAGTTGTCCTGCAGAGAGGCAGGGACTCCTAGCATCGTACATAAGTATGATGCTAGGAGCCCGGCTCCCTGCACTGTGTTCGGTCCGGTACTTGCGGCCGAAATACGTCCGTCAATTACGGACGTAATTAGTGTGTGTGCACATACCCTTATACAGAATAGGTGCGTTGTAAACTATGCGTATATTGTACATACAGACCAAAGGACTAATAGGTTATCAGAGATCATCCAACCAAGGCCAACATCTGGCAGCCGTTACTGTGCGCTGGCGATGCTTGGTGTGTATTTGTATCCGTACTCCTAATGAGAATGGCGCTTTCTGCCCACTACATGGTCCATGTCCCCCTTTGTTGGAAGACCCTTCCATGACTCCACCTTTCGGTCACAAAATCCCTGGGTGTTCCCATCGTCTTATCAACACGCCATGCGCTTCATACCACGTCCTGCCAGGCCATCACTCCTCTTCCCGAACATAAATCAAATAGGCAGCGCACACCTCCGAGTCTGCATTTATCTTATTCCTTCTCACCGTTCGTTTCTTCTCCAGGAGTTGAGGATATGAATTATGTAATTGTAACAGGTGATTACCACATTGTGCAAATCTTTCGTTAAACTACCTTCCACAATAGCAGCTGCCAGCCCTCCACTGTGCTGTTTTTGGTACGCTTTCCCGGCAGCAGCTCAATGTTTGGATGGATAAGTGGCAGTATTTTTGCCCTGCCGACAACCCTTTAACTGCTTGAATGCTGCGCAAGGCATTGTGGTTCTGGGACAGAGGTACGAGAAACAGCTATTGAGGTAAATTCGAGGGGGTACTGATAGAGATCTTATACTCGTACTTTTGGTTGGGTAGCAATAGTTTGGCTCTTCCCTAGTTTGTCCTAGCAGCAAACTGCTATAGACTTCTGAATTCAGTTTCTGGGACAGGAAGTAGCTGGCTGACAACTACTACTCTCAGCCATATTGGTTCTTGCGGCTGATGGTACTGCTATCCAGGTACTTAGTAGGTCATCGTCGTCCCCTTCCTCAGGTCTCACTGGCAGTCAATTACATTGAAACAAACCCTTCCCTTTATCCCACTCACTACGCAGAGACAAAATTGCTTGTTTCTATGATTTGAGAGTGTAAATCGGTGACCAAATATGTATTTGGCCAACAGAGATGTGTCAGACAGACCAGAGTCTTCCACCTCATTCAAAGCTTTTAAGGATACTAGGTACAAAACATTACAGAGTAGCGTTGTGTTGATATTTGTTAAGAAGGAAGTAGCTAACTTCTTTTCCAACTTGGGTTTCAATAGAAATGAATATAGCTGGCAACCTAGGAAAAGCCGAGCTGTGTCAGACAAACCAGAGTCTTTACTTTCATTCATAGCTTTTAAGGATACTAGGTACAAAACATTACAGAGTAGCGTTGTGTTGATATTTGTGAAGAAGGAAGTAGCTAACATCTTTTCCAACTTGGGTTTCAATAGAAATGAATATAGCTGGCAACCTAGGAAAAGCCGAGTTGTGTCAGACAAACCAGAGTCTTTACTCTCATTCATAGCTTTTAATGATACTAGGTACAAAACATTACAGAGTAGCGTTGTGTTGATATTTGTGAAGAAGGAAGTAGCTAACTTCTTTTCCTGCTTGGGTTTCATTAGAAATAAATATAAGAAAAATGATATTGAAATGAACACAAGACGTTGGATCTTTACCAAACAAATGGCCAGTTATATTGTCCAACCAAAGGCCCAGACTCTGAACTGTGTTGATTCTATAACTGCACTTGAAGGACTGAAGACGACACGTTCCCTTTTATTTTTGGTTTTATGTAGTCCATATATATAAAGCACTGGATATTTTGAGGATTTTCTGTGATTCAGCTGCAGATGGGGCCATAAAAATGATGAATTTGTGTTACTCACCCAGTAGCAATCTTGCAATAATAACTAGAGCAGAGCTCCTGTAGAAGTGAGCAGGGGTGGTGGGGAGTGTGTGTGCCCGGATCTCATTGTGTACCGCTCAGTATTACTATAGCTTTTGGCTTTGTGTTGAATAGCTTCCTGCGGTTGTCCCACACAACGTCTGACTGATGTCACCTTTGTTTTATAATCAGCTGTATTCACAGGACCCTCAATGGCTCATTACCAGCAGCTGCTTTCAAGAGCCTCTTATAAAAATAAAAATAATTGTCATAGTGTCTCCGAGAATCACACAGCACTACTATCCCCATCATCACTGTAAAACATGTGTGGCTGAGTCAGTGTATCTAACACAGTCACGTGTAATACTGAGCCAGTGTATCTAAGCCTTTTATGTGTGATACTGACTGCTGTGCCAGTGTATCCAAGCCAATCATGTGTAATACTGACTACTAAGCCAGTGTATCGAAGTCTATCATTAATGATACTTTCTGCTGAGCTGGTGTATCTAACCTAATCACGTGTTTATACTAAGCCAGTGTATCGAAGCCTATCATGTGTGATACTGTCTGCTGAGCCGTGTATCCAAGTCCATCATGTGGGATACTTTGCTGCTGAGGCGGAGTATCTAATTCTGTTGTGTGTGATACTATCTGCTGAGCTGGTGTATCTAATCTAATCATGTGTTTATACTAAGCCAGTATATCTAATCCTATCATGTGTGATACTGTCTGCTGAGCCATGTATCTAAGCCTATCATGTGTGATACTGACCTCTGAACCAGTGTATTTAAGCCTATAGTGTGATACGGTCTTCTGAACCGCTGTATCTAAGCCTATCAAGTAAGATACTGTTCTGCTGATATTAGATGGTATCTAATCCTATCATGTGTGATACTTTTAGCTGAGCCGTGTATCTAATCCTATCATGTGTGATACTGTCTGCTGAGCCAGTGTATCTAATCCTATCATGTGTGATATTGTCTGCTGAGCCACTGTATCTAATCCTATCATGTGTGATACTGTCTGCTGAGCCGTGTATCTAAACCTATCATGTGTAATACGGTCTGCTGAGCCGTGTATCTAATCCTATCATGTGTGAAACTGTCTGCTGAGCTGTGTATCTAATCCTATTGTGTGATACTTTCAGCTGAGCCACTGTATCTAATCCTATCATGTGTGATACTATCTGAGGTATCTAATCCTATCATGTGTGATACTGTCTGCTGAGCTGTGTATCTAATCCTATCATGTGTGATACTGTCTGCTGAGCTGTGTATCTAATCCTATCATGTGTGATACTGCTGAGCTAGTGTATCTAACCCTATCATGTGTGATACTGTCTGCTGAGCCGTGTATCTAAGCCAATCATGTAATACCTTCTCAGAGAACCTGCATTTCTCTGGTTTTTACAAGGCAAATCTATAACTTGGGAGAAATGAATTGCACACAGTAGAGCGTGCTTGTAATCCCATTAACACAAAGTAATCTTACAATCCTAAAGTTTGCCGGAGGAAGAAGATGTGACTAACAGTAGTGTTATTCCTGGGTGGTCTGTTTTGGATGTTGAATAAACTGCATTTGGTGCCACCACTGACTAAATGTTCAACCAAAGTCTATGCTAATGAGCTTAATGGGAGTGGCTATATGTGCATATTAAGCTCCGCCTCTTTTGTAAATCAAGATCATTACCAGGAACCTCAGGAGTAAAATATATTTATCAAAATTTCTGGCCAGTGTGTGTATAGTATAAAATGTAAATCTAGGCCGATGAGGCAGAAGAGGTGAGGTTTTCACCAGTGTCAAACATGTTGACGAATGGAACAATATTTTAAGGGGTAGTCTAATTTAACAACCCCTTTTAGAGCTGGCCCTCTTAGAAGCTAATCGAGTAGGGGGTCTTGCTTCTTTTTGGGTCCATCTAGTGTAACTAAATTTTTAAAAAAAACTTTTGACGTGAAAATATTTGATTGGTGGAGATCCAAGCACGGAGACCCCCACCGATTGCTAAATTGAAGCGGCAGAAGCGCTCGGGCGAGCGCTGTCCCGCTTAGTTTTTGATTGGCTTTCCTCGGAGAGCTGTATGAGCCGTAATAGTCGCGTGCGTGGGCGTCTTATTTGAGGCACACTCTCGCACACTCGCCATCTTTTGCGTAGTTTGCATAGATATTCCTATATAGAGTTTGTCTGACTTGGTATCCAGCGCCATGCCAGTTTCCTGGTACTTTCATGCCATCATTAATCACCAGTCATCCTCATTTACAGTATACCCCCCCAGTATGGCAGACCTGGCAGGAGATGCCTGGTATGGCTCCACAATGCAGCACTGTACTCTCAGCCCCGCTGCTTCCTGCTGACGCGTTGCGCAAATAAAATCAACGGTAATTAGTCTTCTTTTTGTTCCCCAAACAAAAGCCGTTTAATGATAGTCCCGATAAGAAATGCTTATTAATATCCATCCTTGTGGGTCGACAATGGTCCTCCCTAATCACCTCCTGCGAGGAGGAAACACACAGCTAATTAATCAACTTGAAGACGTGAAGATATCCCGGCCTTTGTTTTAGGGGCGAACCGGCTGATTTCAGAGCTTTTCATTCCGGAGCAGCGGCGTTTCTTAAATCGGTCTCCGTTTTTGATGAGCGGCTCCCCTGCCACTCACATGACTGGTGTCAGCATTGCTCCAGGTACTCATTACATACACACCTGTCTGCAGAGCACCTGTTCCTTAAAGTTAACCTGCCCTCTCCTACTTTATTACTTAGTGGACTCTTGCAATTAATATGTAGTGATTTTTCATCTTCGATGGTTATAGAATTGACCATTTCACTGCTGCCCAGAAGGTAGAGGCACCCAAAATGTTTTTTATGGACCTGTCACTAGGTCATATAAGTTGATCTGGTTAACTGGCCTGTATAGTTCTCTCTCCGTGATTCCAGCGCTGTTTTTCTTTTTTCCCTGGACCCCCCCCCCCCCCCCCCCCCCCCCGTTCAGAGATTTGGCCCACTGTTGTGTTGACTCCCTCTATGATAATTTGCTGTAGTTAGTCAATGGGGTGGAGCTAACTGGTGGGTGGCCCTACTCAGTGATTGGCAGAGTCCGATGGGCGGCCCTACTCAGTGATTGGCAGAGTCCGGTGGGCGTCCCTACTCAGTGATAGGCAGAGTCCGGTGGGCGGCCCTACTGAGTGATAGGCAGAGTCCGGTGGGCGGCCCTACTCAGTGATAGGCAGAGTCCGGTGGGCGGCCCTACTCAGTGATTGGCAAAGTCCGGTGGGCGGCCCTACTCAGTGATAGGCAGAGCCCGGTGGGCGGCCCTACTCAGTGATAGGCAGAGTCCGGTGGGCGGCCCTGCTCAGTGATAGGCAGAGTCCGGTGGGCGGCCCTACTCAGTGATAGGCAGAGTCCGGTGGGCGGCCCTACTGAGTGATAGGCAGAGTCCGGTGGGCGGCCCTACTGAGTGATAGGCAGAGTCCGGTGGGCGGCCCTACTGAGTGATAGGCAGAGTCCGGTGGGCGGCCCTACTGAGTGATAGGCAGAGGCCGGTGGGCGGCCCTACTGAGGGATAGGCAGACTCTGGTGGGCGGTCCTACTCAGTGATTGGCAGCTTTTCTGTATGCTCACTAATGCAGAGAAGGCTGTCAATCAATCCTTGAGACCGCCCACTAGACTCTTTAGCCCACAGTGAGCAGGGATTTTTAATGAATAATTTGCAGGTTATCCTAAATCTTTTTCTACAAAATCTACACATAAATTTGTTCAGCTCCTCCTGCTCTATAATATAATATGCCTGTAGATTGGACAGCATGATCGACGTGACAGGTTCCCTTTCAAAGACAACTAGTGTATGGGTACCTAAAGAGTCCCTGGGGCCAGCAAAGCCCAAATGGTCCCCCCCCCCCCCCGAGGCCTGATACTTATAATGTAAAATGCGTCATTCCACATTAATAACGTTTTTGTCAATTCATTTTGACAGGGGAACCTTATTAAAGAGCCAGTACTTCAATAGCGTCTAATATCAATCACACCTAGATATGTAAAAGCATCTGGAGGTTCTAAGGATATGTAACAAAAAGAACAGTCCGCCTCTCCTCGGTCTGAAATGGCCGATAACAGGGAACAATAGACTGAATGCAGCTGCTCAGCAAATGGAGATAAGATTGACTTTAAGGCTGAGTATCCCTTTAAAGCAGAAATTGTGACAGGCAATCTATTTTCTGCCATGGTCGTATAAATGGATTTGTGGGGGGCTGATATTAGCCTTGACCCTTACTGACCCCCGCCAGATGCAGACAACAGTCAATCTGTGAACTTGTTAGACGTCACCCTTCACTTCATACCGAGCGAAGAATAAAATCTCCTGGCGCCGTTATTATAAAACCTTCATATTTTTATTTTCTCAGCCTAAACCTCTTATCAACGGCAAACATGCTTTTATGAGCGGCTGAATTTCCTTCCCTCTCCCCGATGGCATAACCCCCATCATTGTTTGTTTGTACGCCGGAGTGTCTATAAAAGCCTCTGTTCAGTATGGAGATCTTTATTGTAGGGGAACAGAGCGGAGAGGCTGGATGTGTACGGTACGGGGTTAATTAGCCAAATAACATAATTCATAAAATCTATACCCCGTGGAATCTTTCATCATGTACATACAGTCGCTGAAAACGAGTGTATCAGACCCTCCTCGTGTAACAAGCCCTGCAGCTGCGTGAGCAGGACATGTTGAGGAATTGAAACGCAAAGTATAGGGGTCCATTCGCAGGTTGCGGTTGAGATGCGGTTAGAACGGAATCCGATAACTACACTAAGCGCTTTTATTGCAATTTGGTGCATTTTCCAATGCTGTTGCATTTCTTACCACAAACGCATTAAAAAATGCACCAAATCACGGTAAAAACTAATTTAGTTTTCGGAGGCGGTTCTAACTGAACCTCAACCGCAACGTGTGACTGGACCCTAAGGCTACATGCGCAGGTTGCATATGTTGTTGCGGAAAATACGCACAAAAATCGCAGCAATACGCAGGTAAAAAACGCACCTAATCGTGCGTTTTTTTATGCGTTTATCCGGTGCGTTTTTTTACTTTTTAATGGGTTTGTCAGCACCATTTTCCACAGCACTAAGCAGATACAATTCATAAGCGAAAATGCAAGATGAATTGACGCTGCAGATTCTAAAATACACGCCGCAGGTCAATTTCCGTCCCGAAAAAAACCGCAGCGATTTATGGCTAATAAGAATACGTTTTTCATGATAAGTGGTTAAAATGAAGCTCTTCATCCTGCCCATGCTAGTGGAGGAGGGGAGGGGGTCACAATTCCATTTATTAGTCAGAGCAGAGAAGAGGGAATAATTTCTGGACGATGAGTAAGTACAAATGGCGCAGTTTGACAGCGCTTTCTGTGAGATGCCGCCTGGCAGGGTGGCCCATTATTGTTTTTGTTCCATAAGACAACAGATAAATGCATTTATTTCTCTGTATTTTCTATATCACCGGTGCCATCATTGCATTGCAGCACGCAGCGTGATACCATGTCCTTCCTCACAGCTGGCAGTGGGCACAGCACTCAGCATGCCCCTTTAATCATCGCTTCCTCGGAATCTTTTTTTTGTCTGTCACGCTTTCTGCATTTCTTTGAACTCCAGAGGCCGGTGCCACCTGTAACAAGCTCAGATTTAACCCAAAAATAATTTCCTTTTTAATGATTTGCCCGTAGTCATCCTCGGCATGTAATACAGTTTTTCTTTTTAATTCCACATATTATGTTGAGGGGACGGAGGTGATTTTTATACAAAATGGGATTTAGATTCTACCACTGGAGTGGCAATTCTGGGGGCTATGGCACTGCTGCCATAGCGTCGTCTTTCGGGTTCACTTCTGTAGCTGTCTGTATTGCCTTCCACCTATAAGGCAGTGTTCACACAGTGCAGATTTTACATGTATTTTTTTTAATCCAAAACCAGGAATAAATATATAAAGGAGACCTTATAGGTCTGATCTCCAGGATCAAATTCTGGTTTTGGCCTAAAAAATGCATTCAATATATGCATCAAATCTGCACTGTGTGAACAAGGCCTAACACTGATCGCCAACAGGGGCGTAATAATGGAAGGTGCAGTGATAGCAGTTGCCCTTGGCTCCTGGTCAGGGGTGCACCTAGCCTTTCTGCTGCCAGAGACTAAGGGTATTTTCACACGGCTTATTTTCAGGCGTTTTTCGGGGCGTAAACGCCTCGAAAAATGCCTGAAAATACGGAAGCTGAACGCCTCCAAACATCTGCCCATTGATTTCAATGGGAAAAACAGCGTTTCGTTCAGACGGAGTGTTTTTTTACGCAGCCGTTTGAAAAAACATTGGGTCAATAGAAAAACCGCTCCAAAAACTGCTCAAAAAAACGCATCAAAAAACGGTTGAAAATCAGAGGCAGTTTTCCCTTGAAAACAGCTCCGTATTTTACAGCCGTGTTAAGTTTAGCCTGTGAATATACCCTAACAGTGAAACGGCGCCCCCACACGCCCTGTAGATAGCGTCACACAGTGCCCCCTGTAGATAGTGCCACACAGTGCGCCCTGTAGAGTGCCACACAGTGCGCCCTGTAGATAGTGCCACACAGTGCGCCCTGTAGAGTGCCACACAGTGCCCCCTGTAGATAGTGCCACACAGTGCCCCCTGTAGATAGTGCCACACAGTGCCCCCTGTAGATAGTGCCACACAGTGCGCCCTGTAGAGTGCCACACAGTGCGCCCTGTAGATAGTGCCACACAGTGCCCCCTATAGATAGTGCCACACAGTGCCCCCTGTAGATAGTGCCACACAGTGCGCCCTGTAGAGTGCCACACTGTGCCCCCTGTAGATAGTTTGCTCCCCAAACAAATAAAAAAAACTTGCACTCACCTAGCCCCGTCCCCACGACGAACGGTGCTACGCAGCAGGCCTCCTCAGTCACGTTTGACCTGCTGCCTTTGAAACCGCCATGACGGGACCTTTGCGTCGGCCGGACCGATGTAGTGACGTCACCGCGCCAGACCGCACAGGATCCTATCCCACGTCTTATAGGCTGCAGTCCTAACATTGCCTGTAGCCTAGTGAAAGATGAAGCAGAGACCTGATAGCTCCCTGCTCCACCATAGTATTGAATTATTTCTGAGTCCTAAGGACAAAGATAAAATTGAATGTGGCACTCGCCAGGGGAACCCGGCCAAAAATCCAGGGTTTAAGCCCTGAATGCCCGATGGACGTTCAGAAGTTGCCCGGCACCGCTCCCACCCAGTGACTGGCCCATCTGGCCCATCTTATGATCACAAAGGCAGAACCAGACCAGGACAACCCTCCACGTTCGTGGGAAGCGTCACATTCTGGTCTGGTCCTATATATCACAGTATATCACAGTACGTCAGCGCTGACGTCACTCCCCCCCTACTATCTAGGAGACGCCGCCTGAGGCTCAACACACCTCATGGTACGTAGATGCGCTTCTGCGCCTGGTGCCTAAAGGGGCCAAATGGCCCATCCGCCACATAAGACACCAGTATTGTAAATAGCACATAACAAATTTTACATTGAGGTCGAGGGTCTTCAGGTTACTCCTCTCGTCGTTGGGTATGACAGCCTGCAATGGCGCAATGTACCATCATCACATCCAATAATGTGCCACGTATCTTTTTGTAGCCTCGGCTCTGCCTAAATTATGTGTCCACCTAATGCCCATCACATCCGCATGTGGAAATGTAGCAGAGTTTGGTTCCTGTGATATTCGATGGGAAGGATTGACAGACTTGCGCCGGGCGCCTGAGATAGATGGAACAGCTGGATAAATAGGATGTGAAGCTGGAAAAGAGCGGAATCACATAATGACATAAAGAGTGTCCGGGAGAAGCTGATGATTGACAGTATAAAGGACCAGAGCTGGGTCTGCGAGAATGAGGAGCAAGCGGGGATCTTAAGACTCGGCAGAAAGTAGGTCAGTACCCCCCCCCCCCCCTACTTGTGTTCTGCTGTACGTATCACTCAATGTTCATCGGGTCTATGAAGAGGGGTGCAAAGTCCAGACCATGAGGGGGAAACAAAATCCATACACATTGCTTTAACCCTAAGGCCTAGTTCAGACAGTGCAGATTTGCTGCAGATTTCTGCATGCATTTTTTTTAAAGCTGAAACCAGAATTGGATCCCGGAGAGCAGACCTATGAGGCCTTTCTTTATATATTTTTTTCTGTTTTTGTTTCTGTTCCTGGCTTAAAAAAAATTACATGCAAAATCTGCACTGTGTGAACAAGGCCATAGGGTTATTGATCGGGCTGGTTCTCACTTACACAGAAGCCAAGTCTTCCTATCAAAATACTACTAAGGGTATGTTCACACGCAGAATCAAAAACGGCTGAAAATTACGGAGCGGTTTTCAAAGAAAACAGCCTCTGATTTTCACCCATTTTTGAAGATGAAATAGTTTTTGGACGCGATTTTTTTTTTGACCAGTTTTTGGAGCTGTTTTTCCATTGACACAATGAAAATCCGCTCCAAAAACGGCTCAAGTGACATGCTCCTTTTTTTTTTTACGCGCTGTTTTTAAAAACTACGGTGTAAAAAAAGGCCCCACCTGAACGAAACGCTGTTTTTCTCATTGAATTCAATGGGCAGATGTTTTTTGGCGTTCGGCTAATGTTTTTTCAGGCGTATATCGGGGCGTTTACCGTGTGTGAACACACCCTAATAGTAATAATAATCTGTGATGTCAGATGGCAGCTTAAAAGAACTATACAATATATCTAAACTTAAAAAAGGGCCCTGACCCAATCATACTCTGATATAAGACATTTAATGAGATATAAAATTTATAGGGGGTTTATTGTTTTAACAATCACATTTCAGATTGCAAGTCCTCATTCCAACAGAAGGACCACACTGTCCTATGCCGGTCCATACCATCCATTGCTTACAGTTGGTGCCCTCCAGGGTAACTCATAGGGTATAGACGCCTAATTTACATGGACACACCCTCGCTGCTGTATTTTTGCATAACGTAGAGTATATCTTTCCTCACATGGTATGTTAAATATGTAATTTACATGTCTCTTCCATCCAAGGATTGTGGGTAATGCATGACTAATTTACATGTCCCAACCCATTATATATATATATATATATATGTAATTTTTACTTATCCGATTGGCCCAGTGATATATAAGCTGAATTTACATACATCTGCCAAATATTCAGGCTGATATTAGATTAATACAGTATATGTCTGATTTAAATATCTCCACCCATCATGGTCATATGGCTATTAAAAACTGTTCTTCCTTACACTATAGGATTAATACACTTTCCTAATGTAGATTGCTTAATATAAATGTATCCACCCCTGCTCATATTCTGCTGCAGGATGAAGTTAATTTGCATAGCCCCTCCCCTGCTTAAATTCTCCTGGTGGATCATTTGCATGTCCCCTCCCCTGCTCACAGGCTGCAGTAGATTTGCTACATAATTCCAGACTGCATTACAATCCCATCCAGTAAAGTCAAGGAAAAAAACAAAAACCCTACGTTTTTATTTCACACCCAACACAATAACTTTCTGATATACTTATTACATTCTGTAAAGCATTTGGCTGCGTTCATTCCGCACGGAAAAGAAATGACAATTTTCCAATTCTCCGGGGGCCTCTTAATGGAGGAATATTAGTCGAACGATTTTTCTTTGCTCTGAACGTGTCACAGAACAAATACAATTTAACATAAAAAAATAATGACATTTACAGAAAGCAGAGAAAACGTTCAATAAAATCTTTCATTTATCAGAACCGTATTTTGAGCGCTGAAATGACGATGCCTTTAAGATGTCACGATTCTCAACATGAGCGAAAAAAATAAATAAAACTAATTCTATCTGAAAGCTTCTTAGTTCAACTTAATTATTAAAAGTTTTCTTTTCCGGAAACTATAATGGATGGAAGTTTTTTTTTTTCTTTTAACGAGTGTATGTAAATACTCCTGGGTGATCTAGAAGCGGTCTGTATTATTAAAGGCTTATGCCAACCACTGCAGAGAAGTAGTAAATTAAGAAGCTGGTATGCTGGCAGAGGGGCAGGCGTCAGAGCAGCAAGTGATGACATCATCAACATGCAGATAGACTCATTTCACAGTCCTGGTACATGGAAATATAAAGCAGGGGTGGAGACCAAAAGGGGAGGGCCCCTGTGAAAGAAAAGTATATGTGCCCTTTGCTATGCACAGATGAGGGGCTGGCCACAGGGCATTTGGGTCAAGCCAATCCCCCTCTATCACAATCCACCCTGCCAATCATTGGTGCCACCCTCTAGACTCGTAGGAAGCAAAATGTGTGGTGGGCCGCTTGCCATAAGGAACCCTTTGGTATATTTGACCCTAAGCTCAGGTCAACCCATGCATTAGTGATCACCAGTTGTCTATGAAGGGTGGGATGAGGAAAAGGAGTTTACAGAATACCCTCCACCATCTGTTAGCTGGGCAATAGCCGTGGGCAGAGGTGGACTCCCACGGTTAAGATTAGTAGTGTCACCATGCAGGCTAGGTGACTGCAGGATGTCGGACAACCGAGAACACTTAGGCCCTGTTCACACGGAGTTTTTTGCAGGAGGAAAATTCCTCCTGTAAAAACTGACCCTGGAGGTTTTCATGTTTGATGTGGTTTTTGACGTGGTTTTTGACGTGGTTTTTGACGTGGTTTTTGAGGCGGTTTTCCAGGCGGTTTTTCAGGCTGTTTTTGCCGAGGTTTTCACACGCATGAGGCTGGGTTCACACAACCATGTTACGTACATAATGTACGGAACGTATTTCGGCCGGAAGACCCGGACCGAAGACAGTGCAGGGAGCCGGGCTCCTAGCATCATAGTGATGTACGACGCTAGGAGTCCCTGCCTCTGCGTGGAACTACTGTCCCGTACTGTAATCATGATTACAGTACGGGACAGTTGTCCTGCAGCGAGGCAGGGACTCCTAGCGTCGTACATCACTATGATGCTAGGAGCCCGGCTCCCTGCACTGTCTTCGGTCCGGGTCTCCCGGCTGAAATACGTTCCGTACATTACGGACGTAACATGGTCGTGTGAACCCAGCCTGACATCCTTCTGTCAACGGATCTGTCACCATTGAAATGAATGGTGATGCAAACGGAACTTACTTCACACTTGCCTTTCCGTTGAGGGGTTCCCCTGACTGAAAGCACCGACGGAACCCCTCAGCAGAAACCACGCTGATGTGAACAGGCCCACATTAAAAAAAACATTGTTTTCTGTTTGCATCATCATTGACTTCAATGCTGATGGATCCGTTGCTAATGGGATTCCCTACACTGCGGTATTGGTTCAGTCGAAACGACAGAACCCTTTGCACAACGGGGACAAACAGAAACCATTAGCAACGGATCTGTCACCACTTCACACTTGCCTTTCCGTTGAGGGGTTCCCCTGACTGAAAGCACCGACGGAACCCCTCAGCGGAAACCATGCTGATGTGAACAGGCCCACATTAAAAAAAAAAAGTATACTTACTTCTTGAATCAATTTCCCAACATCAATGTCCATTCGGTGGTACACCTCTGCTGTCGTCATTTCTGTTCCTGAAATGTTAAAAAAAAATAAAAAAAAGAGATGACATACATGAACAACTGCATAACAAAATTAAAAATAAAAAAATCTAAAAAAAAAAATCTAAAAAAAAAATATAAAAAAAAAATCTAAAAAAAAAAATGCACAGCTCCATACATGTATAGCATGTATGGAACATAGGAGCAATTGCACTTACTTGTATTCGATTTGGATGCAGGACTTCGGTTTTCTGTATCCCTGAGTTCTGTCCACGATGTTTTTCAGGCTCCACGAGCAGACAGGAAATGACAGCCCCTTGCTGGGCTGGACTAGCAGCAGGAGACGACTCCTGCAAAACACTCGGCAATATACTCGTCAGAAAACACCTCACTAGTTCGAGGTGTTTTTTGACGTGTCCCCATTGCTTTCAATGCGGTTTTGGACGCGGAAACCGCATCAAGAAGGGTCATGTCCCTTCTTTTTGCCGCGAGCCGTTTTTTTTACTCGCGGTAAAAAAACGCCTCTGTCTCCCATTGAAATCAATGGGAGTCATTTTGGGTCGTTTTTGGCGCGTTTTCCGACGCGTTTTCCGCGTCAAAAAACGTGTCAAAAAACTCCGTGTGAACAGGGCCTTAAAAAGGATTGGCTGAAGAAATCCAAATCTGGTGATCATGGCGATCATGGAAATTTCTTGACTCCTCCTTTAAAAAGAGCACTACAGTCTCTCATACTGCATGGCGGATAACCGCAAACAATAGATTGCTGCTCAAACAATGGAGAGCAGATGGATTGTAAATTTGCTGTCCCTTTTAAATAGAAACTTCAGTAAAACAGAATTTCCCCATTATTATTATTTATTAGTATTATTTTACGCTCCAGTGCTGGATAGCAAACAAGACGTCTGTAGCCTGAATATCTCAGTAAGTCCAGAGTTCTTCTTTAATATTAAAGATACGTTTCTAAATATTAAATCCATTCTTGTATTTTATGATTATCTAAGACCAGCGAGGGAATTGTGGGCAAGTAATTGGCAGACGTTTCTGAGTGGCAGATAAAGAATGAATTTTGTGCAAAAAAAATCTATACAATTTATAAGAACCTCGCCCGCACAGAGTATTGATCTACGTCCTGCTCAACAAACCTGTCGGAGGCAAAGTGTACATGACGGCTCTCCGTCCAATGATGAACCTGCCGGCGTCTCAAGGTCTTCCTGGGTTCTTGTGTAAGATCCTGGACCTCGGCCCCCTCCCCACTGACCATAACCTGATGATTATTTGAATTGATTTACTCAAAGCAAGTTCTTTATTAAAATACAATGTTCCTAGATGGGATTATAGATTTAGTGGTTTACATCAGAATAAAGCAATTATTTGTTTGGTGGAACATCCGTTTGCTTTCTGTCCATTAGGTTTGATCAACATATCCGATGTCCAGCCGTCATTTGATTTATGTCCTCATTCCTATATATTACAGAGAATTGATGTGGCTTCTTTACAGCAGCCATAAAGCATTCTCTTCTATAGTCTGTTTACAGTCCCAATTTCTGTGTGACAGTCCGGATATTATCCATTTTAAAATACTTGGTTACAAAAAAAAGGAGTAAAAGCAGAAATGGAGTATGGCCATGCAGATCTTCGAACTACTATAATATCTATAAACCAACTATCTACTATAATACTACCCCTATGTAGAAGAATATAACTACTATAAGACTGCGCCTATATACAAGTATGTAACTACTATAATACTGCCCCTATATACAAGAATATAACTACTATAATACTGCCCCTATATACAAGAATATAACTACTATAATACTGCCCCCTACATACAAGAATATAACTACTATAATACTGCCCTCTATATACAAGAATATAACTACTATAATACTGCCCCTCTATACAACAATATAACTACTATAATACTACCGCTATATATAAGAATAGAACTACTATAATACTGCTCCTATATACAAGAATATAACTACTATAATACTGCCCCCTATATACAAGAATATAACTACTATAATACTGCTCCTATGTACAAGAATATAACTACTATAATACTGCCCCTATATACCAGAATATAACTACTATAATACTGCTCCTATATACAAGAATATAACTACTATAATACTGCCCCCTATATACAAGAATATAACTACTATAATACTTCCCCCTATATACAAGAATATAACTACTATAATACTGCCCCCTATATACAAGAATATAACTACTATAATACTGCCCCCTATATACAAGAATATAACTACTATAATACTGCCCCCTATATACAAGAATATAACTACTATAATACTGCCCCCTATATACAAGAATATAACTACTATAATACTGCTCCTATATACAAGAATATAACTACTATAATACTGCTCCTATATACAAGAATATATCTACTATAATACTGCCTCTATATACAAGAATATAACTACTATAATACTGCCCCCTATATACAAGAATATAACTACTATAATACTGCCCCCTATATGCAAGAATATAACTACTATAATACTGCCCCTATATACAAGAATATATCTACTATAATACTGCCCCCTATATACAAGAATATAACTACTATAATACTGCCCCCTATATACAAGAATATAACTACTATAATACTGCCCCCTATATACAAGAATATAACTACTATAATACTGCCCCCTATATACAAGAATATAACTACTATAATACTGCCCCCTATATACAAGAATATAACTACTATAATACTGCCCCCTATATACAAGAATATAACTACTATAATACTGCCCCCTATATACAAGAATATAACTACTATAATACTGCCCCCTATATACAAGAATATAACTACTATAATACTGCCCCCTATATACAAGAATATAACTACTATAAGGCTATGTTCACACAGAGTATTTTGGGGGAGGAATATCTGCCTCAAAATTCCGTTTGGAACTTTGAGGCAGATTTTCCTCTCCCTGCACGCCGATTTTCGCGCCGTTTTTCGCCCGCGGCCATTGAGCGCCGCGGGCATAAAACAGCGCGAAATACGCTTTCTCTGCCTCCCATTGAAGTCAATGGGAGGTCAGAGGCGGATGCGCCCGAAGATAGAGCATGTCGCTTCTTTTTCCCGCGAGGCAGTTTTACTGCTCGCGGGAAAAAGACGCCGACGCCTCCCATTGAAATCAATGGGAGGCATTTTTGGGCCGTTTTTGGCGAGTTTTGCGACGCGGTTTCCGCGTCAAAAAACACGGCAAAATACCCCGTGTGAACATCCCCTAATACTGCCCCCTATATACAAGAATATAACTACTATAATACTACCCCCTATATACAAGAATATAACTACTATAATACTGCTCCTATATACAAGAATATAACTACTATAATACTGCCCCTATATACAAGAATAACTACTATATTACTGCCCCCTATATACAAGAATATAACTACTATATTACTGCCCCTATATACAAGAATATAACTACTATAATACTGCCCCTATATACAAGAATATAACTACTATAATACTGCCCCCTATGTACAAGAATATAACTACTATAATACTGCCCCCTATGTACAAGACTATAACTACTATAATACTGCTCCCTATATACAAGAATATAACTACTATAATACTGCCCCCTATATACAAGAATATAACTACTATAATACTGCTCCTATATACAAGAATATAACTACTATATACAAGAATATAACTACTATAATACTGCCCCTATATACAAGAATATAACTACTATAATACTGCCCCCTATGTACAAGAATATAACTACTATAATACTGCCCCCTATGTACAAGACTATAACTACTATAATACTGCTCCCTATATACAAGAATATAACTACTATAATACTGCCCCCTATATACAAGAATATAACTACTATAATACTGCCCCCTATATACAAGAATATAACTACTATAATACTGCCCCTATATACAAGAATATAACTACTATAATACTGCCCCTATATACAATAATATAACTACTATAATACTGCCCCCTATATACAAGAATATAACTACTATAATACTGCCCCCTATATACAAGAATATAACTACTATAATACTGCCCCCTGTATACAAGAATATAACTACTATAATACTGCCCCTATATACAAGAATATAACTACTAGAATACTGCCCCCTATATATAAGAATATAACTACTATAATACTGTCCTATATACAAGAATATAACTACTATAATACTGCCCCCTATATACAAGAATATAACTACTATAATACTGCCTCCTATATACAAGAATATAACTACTATAATACTGCCCCAATATACAAGAATATAACTACTATAATACTGCCCTCTATATAGAAGAATATAACTACTATAATACTGCCCCCTATATACAAGAATAGAACTACTATAATACTGCTCCTATATACAAGAATATAACAACTATTAGGGCATGACCACACATGGCGGAATTCCTCCGCAACTGTCCGCATCAATGCCGCACCTAATCCGGGTTGCGGATTACGGCTGCGGATCTGCACAAAATGTGCAGAAAATTGATGCGGACTAGCTGCTGCGGACTGCAGGAAAAGTGCTTCCCTTCTCCCTATTCAGTGCAGGATAGAGAGAAGGGACAGCACTTTCCCTAGTGAAAGTCAAAGAAATTCATACTTACCGGCCGTTGTCTTGGTGACGCGTCCCTCTTTCGGCATCCAGCCCGACCTCCCTGGATGACGCTCCAGTCCATGTGACCGCTGCAGCCTGTGCTTGGCCTGTGATTGGCTGCAGCCGTCACTTACACTGAAACGTCATCCTGGGAGGCCGGACTGGAGACAGAAGCAGGGAGTTCTCGGTAAGTATGAACTTATATGTTTTTTTACAGATACATGTATATTGAGATCGGTAGTCACTGTCCCGGGTGCAGAAACAGTTACTGCCGATCGCGTAACTCTTTCAGCACCCTGGACAGTGACTATTTACAGACGTCTCCTAGCAACGCTCCCGTCATTACGGGAGCCCCATTGACTTCCTCAGTCTGGCTGTAGACCTAGAAATACATAGGTCCAGCCAGAATGAAGAAATGTCATGGTAGTAAAAACAATACGCTCCGCAGCACACATAAGATCTGCGGACTTCATTGCGGAATTTTGACTCTCCATTGAAGTCAATGGAGAAATTCCGCCATGAGTCCGCAACCAGTCCGCCACTGCTCCGCAACAGACAGAGCATGCTGCGGACACCAAATTCCGCTCAGCAGCCTATGCTCCGCAGCGGAATTGTACGCATCGTGTAAACGAACACTGCTAAATTAAAGTGAAAGTCAATGGAGAAACGGCTCCGCTGCGGATTAACGCTGCGGAGTGTCCGCAGCGGAATTTAAGTGAAATTCCGCCATGTGTGAACCCGCCCTAATACTGCCCCCTATATACAAGAATATAACTACTATAATACTGCCCCCTATATACAAGAATATAAATACTATAATACTGCTCCTATATACAAGAATATAACTACTATAATACTGCCCCCTATATACAAGAATATAACTACTATAATACTGCCCCCTATATACAAGAATATAACTACTATAATACTGCCCCCTGTATACAAGAATATAACTACTATAATACTGCCCCTATATACAAGAATATAACTACTAGAATACTGCCCCCTATATATAAGAATATAACTACTATAATACTGTCCTATATACAAGAATATAACTACTATAATACTGCCCCCTATATACAAGAATATAACTACTATAATACTGCCTCCTATATACAAGAATATAACTACTATAATACTGCAAAAATATACAAGAATATAACTACTATAATACTGCACTCTATATAGAAGAATATAACTATTATAATACTGCTCCTATATACAAGAATATAACTACTATAATACTGCCCCCTATATACAAGAATATAACTACTATAATACTGCCTCCTATATACAAGAATATAACTACTATAATACTGCCCCTATATACAAGAATATAACTACTATAATACTGCCCCTATATACAAGAATATAACTACTATAATACTGCCCCCTATATACAAGAATATAACTACTATAATACTGCCCCCTATATACAAGAATATAACTACTATAATACTGCTCCCTATATACAAGAATATAACTACTATAATACTGCTCCTATATACAAGAATATAACTACTATAATACTGCCCCCTATATACAAGAATATAACTACTATAATACTGCCCCTATATACAAGAATATAACTACTATAATACTGCTCTCTATATACAAGAATATAACTACTATAATACTGCCCTCTATATAGAAGAATATAACTACTATAATACTGCCTCCTATATACAAGAATATAACTACTATAATACTGCTCCTATATACAAGAATATAACTACTATAATACTGCCCCCTATATACAAGAATATAACTACTATAATACTGCCTCCTATATACAAGAATATAACTACTATAATACTGCTCCTATATACAAGAATATAACTACTATAATACTGCTTCTATATACAAGAATATAACTACTATAATACTGCCCCCTATATACAGGAATATAACTACTATAATACTGCTCCTATATACAAGAATATAACTACTATAATGCTGACCCCCTATATACAAGAATATAACTACTATAATACTGCCCCCTATATACAAGAATATAACTACTATAATACTGCCCCCTTTTTCCTGGTATCGGTGAGGGTTGGGAAAGCTTTGTATTAAGGCGTTAAACATTATAAGTATTTTGTAGTTTTCGGAGATAATGTATAATGTTTCCCCTTCAGTAGGTGGGGGCGGGCGGGTGTAGTACCGGTGGACGCTCTGTTGAGAGTCCCTGCGCCGCAGTCTGGTCCCTGTTAGTTAAATTATCTCCAACAAGAATTCTACTCTACATCATTAAATGCCATTATGAAGGCCTGAAAGTGCATATAAGAAGCTCTCCTGGAGGAATCTGCGCTCTGTCGGATTTGATTTATGTTGGATTTAAAATTAATTTAAAAGTAGGTGTCAGTAATTCATTAACCCCTTCACTGTTCAGAGTTACCCACAATGCATCGAGCCTGCCAAAGTGAGCCAAACAAAAAGTATCTGGGATACACTAATTTTAACACATTTTATTTTGTCACCTGTTATATATTTTATTGTCAAAACCTTTGTGTGAATGTGGCAGTCACATATCATAGGCTTAGATACACCAGCTCAGCAGACAGTATCACACATGATAGGCTTAGATACAACAGCTCAGCAGACAGTATCACACATGATAGGATTAGATACAGCGGCTCAGCAGACAGTATCACATATCATAGGATTAGATACACCATCTCAGCAGACAGTATCACACATAATAGGCTTAGATACACCAGCTCAGCAAACAGTATCACACATGATAGGATTTGATACACTGGCTCATCAGACAGTATCACACATGAAAGGATTAGATACATCAGCCTACAGCACAGCACCATATATGGTATGCTTAGATACACCTGCTTAGCAGCACAGTATTGTTTGTGATCGCCTTAGATACACCTGCTGAGCAACACCATATAGTTCGTGATATGCTTAGATACACCTGCTGAGCAGCACAGTATTGTTTGTGATAGCCTTAGATACACCTGCCGAGCAACATCATATAGTTAGTGATAGGCTTAGATACACCTGCTGAGAAACACATTATTTGTGATAGCCTAAGATACACCTGCTGAGCAGCAGTATTATTCGTGATAGGCTTAGATACACCTGCTGAGCAGCACAGTATTATTTGTGATAGGCTTAGATACACCTGCTGAGCAGCACAGTATTATTCGTGATAGGCTTAGATACACCTGCTAAGCAGCACAGTATTATTCGTGATAGGCTTAGATACACCTGCTAAGCAGCACGTATTATTCGTGATAGCATTAGATACACCTGCTAAGCAGCACAGTATTATTCGTGATAAGCTTAGATACACCTGCTAAGCAGCACAGTATTATTCGTGATAGGCTTAGATACACCTGCTGAGCAGCACAGTATTATTCGTGATAGGCTTAGATACACCTGCTGAGCAGCACAGTATTATTATTCGTGATAGGCTTAGATACACCTGCTGAGCAGCACAGCATTATTCGTGATAGGCTTAGATACACCTGCTGAGCAGCACAGTATTATTCGTGATAGGCTTAGATACACCTGCTCATCAGATAGTATCACACATGATAGGATTAGATACATCAGCCTTCCGCACAGCACCATATATGGTATTCTTAGATACAACTGCTGAGCAGCACAGTATTATTCGTGATAGGCTTAGATACACCTGCTGAGCAGCACAGTATTATTCGTGATAGGCTTAGATACACCTGCTGAGCAGCACAGTATTATTCGTGATAGGCTTAGATACACCTGCTCATCAGATAGTATCACACATGATAGGATTAGATACATCAGCCTTCCGCACAGCACCATATATGGTATTCTTAGATACACCTGCTGAGCAGCACAGTATTATTCGTGATAGGCTTAGATACACCTGCTGAGCAGCACAGTATTATTCGTGATAGGCTTAGATACACCTGCTGAGCAGCACAGTATTATTCGTGATAGGCTTAGATACACCTGCTCATCAGATAGTATCACACATGATAGGATTAGATACATCAGCCTTCCGCACAGCACCATATATGGTATTCTTAGATACACCTGCTGAGCAGCACAGTATTATTCGTGAAACATCTGGTAATCCACAACCTGTTAGGGGCTCATAGATGAAGGTTCGGGGAGTTTGACTATATTTTGATAGTACATCTACTGACAAACGGTGGAAACTATTTAGAAAGCCGGTGACCCATCATTGCGGCACCAGACCATGAACAAAGAAGATTATTTTGCCCTGTGAAATGACATCTACAGTGCGGTCTATGAGCTCAGGAGCCTTATGTCACATTTCCAAGAAAACCTGCCAGCCTTGCAGAAAAATAACAGACGGATAATACGAGAAAAGCTTTCACATAATAGAATCTGTGAGCACTGACGGTGTTCCTTTAAGAGTCATCAACACCCCCCCCCCCCCCATCCCCGGGGACTGACTATACATCAGAGAGGGATGGAGAAGGTTCGGCCAACATTTTTTGCCCATGAATTTTTATATTATTGGAAAACGGCCGACTTTAGATTTTTTGCTGAGCAGGTTTTCTGATCTAATATTTGGCGTGTCTCATACCTTCCATTATCCATTTAAAGTGACAGCACTTTACCGATCCTGTAATATATGGCACCTCGACGGGAGCCAAATTATGATGGCAAAAGGCTGCGCTGAGAGAGAGATTTGCTACTGTTAGTTGTAAAGAAGCCGCCGTCTTTATATCACAATAATTAACGTTGCTTTTTTTAATGAGCTGAAATAATACGGAGTCTATCAGTAACGCCCAGTTACTTATACTGATGAGGAGCGAGGCTTTCAGTGTCTCCTGCCTCCGTCGTTCTCCACTCCTACTGCTGTACGCATCATAAGTAATAACTATAATTTGCACTTGCGTCCAAAATAGATGGAAAAAGACATAAGGGACTGGTGCCATTGTGCTGCCTACGTTCAACTCGTCAGCGAACGTTCGGGATAGATAATAATTATAATACTCCAGATCTCTTTACGGTCAGGAAATATCCCACACTCATGGCAAAGATACAGGAAAAGGATTTAATTTCCTGCTTGAAATGAATATTCTCCGTTTTTTTTTTAAGAAGATCATTATCAGGCTTGAGGGTGAAACTTTCCCACAGAAGCTCATTATAAGGCCAAGCATGAGAGACCATCTATAGTCCCTCTAAGGTAGAGGAAACTGATTAAGCTTTTGGGTATTCCTCGGTTGCAAGCCATACTTCAAAGAACTGACCACCATTAGTATGCTCTTTCCAGCTCTTCGAGGAATCCAAAACTTCATAATAAGGGTCAAAATTTAGTCCTCAAGGACCTCATCTCCGGCAAACTCCTCGCAAGACCAATGATAATTCCTTACAGCAAACATGGATTATTACATCCAGACAGAAGGCATCAGGAAAATGACAACCTATAGCATGGGTAGAAAGGGGCAACCATCTAAATATGTGTTTGGTGGCAGCTGGACAGAGTTATCTTGAGCAGAAAACCAACCACAGCAAGAGTCGTCCATAGACGTAAGCTGGATATTGACGGTCAGACATCTGATGATGTCATCGGACAGAACTTTTAGCCAATAGCAATGATACACCCCTGTGGATGCTTCGCAAATTGGTCATTGGTAACGTAAGGGTCCTCTTACACGGGCCGTGCAAACGAGCAGCGATCCACGAGATTTGCTCCTTTCACAAGGAGCTACGTATGGGGACGAGGGAACGTTACTACCATGTACTATCATGTTGGCAGAACATCATTGTTTACAGATGACGATAATATTTTCGACTGTATAAACGATACAATCAGCCGATTAACGAGCGTTTGCTCTTCATCGGCTGATTGTTGCCCTGTTTACGCAGGGCAATGATCGGGAACGAGCTTTCTGTGAAGGCTCATTTGCCCGATTTAATTAGCCCATGTAAAAAGGCCTTAACTCCAGAATACACCCAATTGTCGGCCGAAAAATCCAACATACCAGATAACCTTTCAAAAGTCGGAAGTTGTCCTGTTTGAAAAGGTGTGACCAACTATTGGCCGACACAATCGGGAAATGTGACCATCCATTGGCCGACACAATCGGGAAATGTGATCATCCATTGGCCGACACAATCGGAAAATGTGACCAACCATTGGCCGACACAATCGGGAAATGTGACCAACCATTGGCCGGCACAATCGGGAAATGTGACCAACCATTGGCCGGCACAATTGGGAAATGTGACCAACTATTGGCCGACACAATGGGGAAATGTGACCAACTATTGGCCGACACAATGGGGAAATGTGACCAACTATTGGCCGACACAATCAGGAAGTGTGACCAACTATTGGCCGACACAATCGGGAAGTGTGACCAACTATTGGCCGACACAATCGAGAAATGTGACCAACTATTGGCCGACACAATCGGGAAGTGTGACCAACTATTGGCCGACACAATCGGGAAGTGTGACCAACTATTGGCCGACACAATCGGGAAATGATTTCCTATTTAGGAGCTACTTTGGATAGGCTTAAATGCTGAGTTGTTACAAAGCCTCATGGTCTTAAATTGAGGAATGTAAAACGGCATCTATACTGAGTGCAAAATGAATATAAGGTGGGGATGCTCTTCAATACGTTGACACGCAAGACCGAACACGTGAAGGACTTTGGTGTCCTAGGAGTAGATGAAGACCATTATCTACAACACCTAAGAATTATCGGTGTCTGACTCTCTCCCATGAAACAAGGATAATTCGAAGCCTTCGTTTCCACCTAATTTGTCGGGCTTATTTTAATTCCACCTCATGAATGCCCTTTTTATGTCCTCCTAACGCTGCCTGGCTTCTACATTTTACAGAAAACATCTCCCTTGCTCCTCACTGAAATGTTGAGGATGAAGATAACTTGTGGATTATAGCTAACGCCTGATAAAGATTCCCCTAATTGCTTGGCTTACCTCGGTTTTATCATCAAAGCAAGGCGTTATTCCCTCTCCTGCCCTCCCCTCACTCTTTATTATCTCTTAATTAATCACTCAGGCTTCCACGCTTAGCAGATAATTAGTGTCTCCTGGGCACCAGGCTCATTTTCATAACCTCCCCGCTCCGAGCCATAGAAAGACGGGTCCAGGAAGGTAGAAATGAAGAAAAGCAGTAAAAAATAATAAATCCGGGCAGAAAAGCAATTCTTCATCGTGATTATCATTCTTATCCTAGAGACAGAGAACGCGTGAGGGATATGTGTGCAGACCGTGAGTTACTGAATGACTTATCTCCACCAGAAGCAGACATTGCTAGTTATTACAATTTATGTCAGGTCTTTGTCTTCTTTACTTCCATCTGGGAAATCCTGAAGGCCAGAAAACCAAACTACGAGAGGTTGGCGCTTGAGACTTGTCAATGGAGATATCTTTGAAGGCATCATCCATCTCAATGGGTTAAGGAGGCACTTTAGTACTGAGATCAAGGAAACGTCTTACAACGCACACTACATTCTGGTTGGAGCTCTGCAACCCATACCTGTAGATGGGATGATGAATATCAACAGGATAATTCGCCATGGTTTGGAGACCAACCACCTGTGGGCACAATTAGATGAGTGGAGGATGTATGACTGAATAACTAAACCGGTATTTAGGATTGTAGGAAAGCTGGATGGAAAACTACGTGAGTTGCAACAGCGACCATATTAGTTGCAACTCCGCTGACCGAAAAAACAATATAAATAAGAAATGAGTGAATATAGTTTTTAGGAACTTAACGTAAATGGGTTGTCCAGTTCAGAAAAAACATTTTTATACACCCTTTTTGAGAGACAATAGAGGGGAGTCTCATGTTCAGGATCCTCCTCTCTTGGCGAGAGTTTAGAGCGGTTACAAAGAGGCTCTCTCAGTCTGGAGGACCTGTTCTGTCCTGCACAGACATCCAATTCAAATGTATGGGCACTGTGTAATGCTTAGTTTCCCCTGTGGTGGCACTGCAGGGAAATTGAACACTTACTGCCAAGATTTCCTACATATTACAGTTGATCGGTCAGGGTTCCAGCAGGAGGACACTTTGTGATCAGCTCATTGTCAATGGACCCTTCTAACAAGTAAGAGTTTTCCAAAGCAGAGAACCCCTTTAAGGACTTGTTGGCATTTACTGGGGCTCTTTATTGAACCTTCCTAAGAATTTTACAACATCTGAGGCAACTTTGGCCCAATTAGTATATGTGTGACCATGAAAACAAGACCAAATGGGGGGGATATAATGGCTTTGAAATAAAATTTCTTAATACATTTAAGAAGATGACGACTACTATTGATGTAGGCTTGTAGTCATCGAAGGAGACCTCAAGCTGCTAGGCCCATTCTCTTAACAGCTGGATGTCGTCCATCTTGCCTTTTAGAAAGAAGGCCAACTTGGTCAAGGATTCTATTGACCAAGTTAAATTCTCCAAGGGTGTGACTAATCATCTCTTTGTATTTCTCTCTTTGGTTTTGCTTTAAAGATTTCGACTTCAGTCCCGAAAAAGTCCCTTTTTTTTTTTTGTCCCCATGAAAGCCGTCCCGGTAGAAATGGAATTTTCACATTACAAATCTATTCTCTTTCTCTCTTGGTCATTAGAAGAGGCTTGCTTCCCTCGCCATCATCTCATTTACATGTTAATAGACATCATGTGGTCTCTCTCCACTCGGCAGGATAACTTGGTGTTGTAGAGAGACCTCTTACTCTATAATGGCCTCCAACAGGGGCTTGAGTTTTCTGATTGATTCGGAAAGCTTTTAAATGCGGATAAGTGGGTTTGCCCCAATGCTCTTTAAGCACTGAACCGTCGGAGAGTGCGTATGAGAATAGAGGACCTGGACCCGTTTCCTTGGAAACAGAACCACTTTTTCATTCACTAAGAACTAAAATAGGCGATATAGCAAAAGCTTGTTTTCCGGTAGGTTTTGCAGCTTTTTCTAACAGAATTTTCCAAAACAAACTCTTTTCTGGTCCATAATTTCCACCCTGTCACATTTTCCAATCTCCTCTTCCATCATGGTGTCTCTTTCTTTTTCTTGACATCTCCTCCCGAGACCCATTCATTAATATTTTTTTATTTTTTTTATTTTCCGCTCATTGGTAGATAAGAAAAAAATTATTTAAAGAAACGGAAGACATTTCTTTTCTTTTATTGTAAGGTCTAGTTTGAAGAGTAATGTCCTGTCATTGTTGCCTTGGAAACAAGCAGATTTTCTAAAACAAATGGAAATCAAAACGAGTGAAAGAGCCGATAAAGACGCAGAGTAAGGGGGGCAAGAACGACTCAGTCAGCAAAAGAGCAAAACTAATACCAAAAGACAAAAATAATAATAACCAAACTTTTATATAAAAATCTGTAGACTAGTGTTTCGGGAGAAGGGAGGTCGGTGTTGTCATAGGAACAGACAAGATGTAGAAACGGGAAAGTCATCTCTGGTTTATGTGCTGGAAGACAACCACCTAAAAGAGGTTACATGCGTAACAAGCAATAACAAAAACATTGCAAAGTAATTAAAAAGCAGGGGTTGTGGTCCGTGACCTCGATTGTCTCTGGGAATTCATTACAGTCTTCATTACAACACCATAATACACACAAGTGTGTTGTCCGCGCCGCCCGTTGTATTGGCCTATGACTTCTCTCTTACAATAGTCCATGTTCGAATGAAGACACAAAGTCAGAACGCTTCGGAGGTGGCTCCGTCCCGGTTGTGTTGGAAGTAAAATTGTTGTGCCTCTTCCATTTATTCCATAGATCTGCAGCGTAAGCTTGCCATAGACCGGAAGATGTGCCCCCAATGTGCCAATATTTTTCACTATTGGGCATGCACTGCTGTATATCTTCAAAGATGGGATATTTCTTGTATTTTCCTCCTATAGCTTTAAAGGGGTTGTCCACTACTGGACAACAGATGACCTATCCTGCTGGATAGGTCATCAGTGTATCATCGGTCGGGTCCAACACCCGGAACCTGCACCGTTACGCCGCTCCGGCTGCCTCTGGGCATCGGACGTACATTCCGGAAGCAATTGGCTCCGGCCACTGAATAGCGGCCGAGCTGAAGTATTCAAGTGAATAGGAGCAGAGCTGCAGTTCTGCAGCACGGCCGCTATGCTATGTACGGAGCCAACTGCTTCCGTTCCGTACATAGCATAGTGGGCAACAACATCCGAAGCGGCTAAACGGTGTGAGGTCCAGGTGTTGGACCCGCACCCAAGATATACTGATGACCTATCCGGTGGAGAATAATTTGTAGCAGGTCCTATACATTCGTCAACCAATTAAAATCTCCAAAAGTCATCACCGATCACCTTAGTACTATAGATACATTTTTTATTAATGATTGTAATTTTAAGGTCAGATAATTCTATTATCATGGTTTATGGACACTTTTTGGTTACTTGTTGGATACAAAAACTATGGTGAATAAGAACCACAAAAGTATTGACATCTGAACTCTCTCTCGGGTTATTGGCTATGACATATAGGCCAGGACTATAGAGTGACTTGGGACTCACCAAGTTGTACGAGTCTCACCCATACTAATGCACAATGTGTGCGTCTCAATGCTTCAAGGTTGATTTGGATTTGATACCTATGCCATTGGCTATCCCTTCTGGACAACAGTTCATAGTTTATTAAAGGAACACTATACCTAAAACTGGACATTAGATCGTTGTGGGCGGAAAGCATGAGGTTGGACAGATTCTAGGCTGAAAACTGTCTCCGAGGGATCCAAGGATCCGACAAGATTTTTTGTGCCATCTTTAATGAGGGAATTGAGCTGAAGGATCCTTTGACCGACCATCATCTTAAAGTTGTTGTCCAGGACAGCACCACTCTTGTCCATGGACTGTCTTTGGTATTGCAGTATTTATTTAAATGGCGATGAGATGCAATACCAGGCACAGCCAGTAGACAAGAATGGCGCTGTTTCTTAAAAGAAACAATGTTTTTTCTAATCTTGGTCAACCCCTTTAAGATAGAGCAATCAATTTAAAATAAAAAATCTTAAAAAGTTGCAAATATTTTATCGGATTTTAAGTGAGGTTTTCAGCCAATCCTTTGAAGAAATATATAAGTAGAAGTTCTCATTTGTAGGAAACTGGTCTGTGGCAGGAATTTCAATTCCTAAAGACGGGAGAATTAGGTCCACACCCATCGCTGTCATGGTCGACTTACCCTAGCGAATGAGGTTTGGGAATTGGGGAGAAGAAATCAAATTAAAATGTAAAAATACCATCCCGTAATAGTGATCATTTATTAAATATGAACATGCTACACTGTATCTCTTGATCACAAAAAAGGCCATACTCACTAGGTAGGTGGGTGGGTGAAAACCCGTTCCCATCAGGACGCAGGCTGTTATTCGGCAAGATACGCCATGCCTGACGACCAGCACATTATCCCTCCACGTATTACACATAGTACTGACACCCCATGTACTATTCACAGCACTGACCCCTATTCATCACATTTATTTATTTATTTTTATTACATTATTACACAGTTCTGACACTTTCATACATACATATTTATTTTTTACCATCCATTCACACCCTAGCACTTCACTGACACACATTTATCGCACACCTTTGAGCACTTAGTCCGCCACTCCCCTCAAGACTAGTGGGAGGGGCTATCACTATTTAATGCACACTCCTTCTGCAGCATTCTTTGACCCGTCTGCGTCCTGATGGGAACGGGTTTTCACCCACCCACCTACCTAGTGAGTATGGCCTTTTTTGTGGTTTTGATATTTATGTCCCATTTTTTCTGACTGTATCTCTTGATGTTAAATATCTGAATATCTAATATTCATAAAAAGCATCACATCAAAGCGGGCATTTTGGGCGATAATATCCACCCTAGAAGAAAGTCCAAAAATTTTTCCTCCTATGTACATAACTTTCTCCCTCTTACCCCAAAAAAAAAAAAAAGTTTCATAAATTATACCTTGCTGCTAGAGAACAGGATGAACTTCTTAATTCATCCTGACATAATTCTGTGCCGCTCCGTCCTCATATATAATGTAATGTTCTAGAGCTTCGGGGGTTATAACATCGCCTATCAAGAATATATCCAGCAGGGAGGTTGTATTAAAAAAAAATATGTCAAGAAAGTACTGGAAATTAGCATATATTACCAGGGCGAAGTGAACACCATCACTAGTGGTAAATATATTCAAAGAGAATAAAAAGTTTCAATAAGAAATAATAAAGTTATAAAGTTTGTAGTAGTTTTCATAACATGCAGTACTTGCCATAACCAGTGGTGGCGCCAGAATCCATTACTGTCTTTATTGGCTGAAGAATAATTGGTTTCCACTCCAAGTTTTGGTGGTCTTAAATGAAAAATAAATTAAAAATCACTTCTGACCAATAATTTCCAAGTTTCAAACCTACCGTATTTTAGGTGATTTTTCAGAATAAGCGGTCATATGTGTATACATGAGAAATAACATTGTTTGGCTATTATATGACTTGTATTCTAAATTGTATAGCAATTTTCCCCTATGCAGGCTCTATCTCTAAGGCCGAATTCAGACGACCGTAGTATACGTCCGTGTGACGGCCGTTGAAATAACGTCCGTCACACGGACGTATGTATTTCAATAGGGCCGTTCACACAGCAGTTGTTTCAATGGACCGTGTGAAGGGTCCGTTGAAAAATAGAACATATCCTATTTTCTTCCGTTTTTACGGATCCCTCGATAGGCTCAAGTCCATGGGGATTAGTGAAAACGGAACCCACACAGGTGCAACTTGGACGTGAGAAACGGCAGTTTTCACGTCCGATTTTGCACTCGTTTGTGTAAATCTGGCCTTATTCTCAGTTTTCTCTGAGCTAGTGGTAGAGCTTAACAGCTATCCTGTCTTCTATACACATAGAAAAGGAGAATACTGCTCTCCTACCTTTTATCTATCAAATATATAGAAACTGCCGCAGCATGGAGGAGATCATACAGCAGTAATGAGCAGTGTAGCTGAAAATCCAGCACTGGGTGACATAGAAATCTTACCAGCAGCCTGTCTCCTCTCACTCTGCTCCTGCTTTCTCCCACCCCTCCTCTCTCCATAGACTTGTATGCAGAATGTCTGTTGCTGACTCACCCTCTCTGCTTCCTACTCCCCTCTCCATAGACTTGTATGCAGTGTGTCTGTGTGATACTCTCTATGCTCCCTCCTCCTACTCTTCCTCCTCTCCATAGACTTGCATGCAGTATGCCTGTGTGACATTCTCTCTGCTCCCTCCTCCCCTCTCCATAGACTTGTGTGAAGCATGACTGTTGCTGACTCACCCTCTCTGCTCCCTCCTCCGGCTCCCCCTCCACTCTCTATAGACTTGTATGCAGGGTGTCTGTTACTGTCTCACCCTCTCTGCTCCCCACTCTATAGACTTGTATGCAGGCATGTCTGTGTGACTCACTTTTTCTCTGCTCCCTCCTCCTGATCCCCCTCCCCTCTCTATAGACTTGTATTGGCAGGCCGTGAAGAGACACCCCCCACCTTCTACAGATTTTGCTTGACAACAGGGGGTGGATAGTAGATTACAGGAAAGGAGACACCTAGTGACAGTACTTACACACAGAATTTGCATGGATAAAACCACAAAATGTTAACAGTAAGTAAATTACAAAGTTGCTCTATATCAGGTATACTATTAGATTAGCATAAATTGTTTGAAAAGTTACTGTCCATTTAAATTCTACATGAAAAGTTGTACTGTTATCAACGTTTTCTTCTCCAGTCATGCCTAAAGATAAATCCAGAATTCTGGTTACCCATTCCCAGAGACCAGTTTCAGCACTTTATAGCTTTATGTAGTCACATTGAGCATATTTTTTAGAGAAAAAGTAGAAGACAACTGTAATGCCCTCTGAGGCCAGTACATGAGGCGGCAGAAAATGGTGCCCACCTGCGTGCAAGTCTCATGGAGTTTGAGTCAAGCAGCTTTGTGTAGACAAAAAAGAAAATAAGTATAAAGTATATATTTTTCTGCACCAAAAAAATAATCTCCGTTTCCTGTATTTTAAGGGGTAAAACTAGTTATTTAGGCCGCCCGGTTGCTTGTGCGTCCTTTTCCCCTGGCAGCCTCTTCTGCCTGTATAATTTATACCTCAGAGTACATTTACCACTCGCAATTTCTATTTAAAGGTGCTGTGTTTGTGATGTCTTCCTGACACTCGACCACCATCTGCACACTTTGCCCCTTCGGGAATTCCCTCGTTAGACAGAATCAACTTTGTCGCACGGTTTCCTTCGTTACAAGAGATGAAAGTTTCCTTTTGAATTACCCACAAAGAAAAAAGAGAACTTGTAATCCACTTATAAATCCTCATATAAACGAGAAGGCTCTATATTCCCTTTCCATTTTCTTCACCTTTTTTTTCCCCCTATTTTGAAAGCATGAACTCGCCTTTGATCTCTGAGCGCACCATAAAATATTCGTGGGGATGGGAAAGGGAAAATGAAGGCATTGTGAACGGGTTTCTTAAGATGTATCGGCTGCAGAGGATCAGAGAGTCTTTTAGGAGTGAGGAGCTTGTAGAGAGATAATGTCGGAAGATGGCCATGGCATGATCAATGTACCAGGAATACAAGGCCATGTTCACTAATACCCCACACGTTTAACGTACTGCTTTAGCAGCATCCATAGGAGGTTGTGTATTAATACAATTGTCGTCACGTTGCCCGTGCTTAATATTTCCATTGTTTTTCTTTCAATGGCTACAACAACATTTTATACATTTCATAATTGTTAGTAGACATACATAGGGGCAGACAACTGTTGGGCAATTGGCCCGTGGAACTATGGACTCACACAGCCAAAGTAATCGGGACCCAGTGGTGGGCCATGTAGTGGATAATTTTTAAGGTCCTATTACACGGCCCAAAATGGGCCATGAAAACGAGCACTGATCGAGACAGCTAGTTGACCGGCGCTCGTCTGCTCCTTTCGCACGGAGCAATGTTTTGTTATGTATGGGGACGAGCGATCGTTCGTCCCTATACATTTCTATCATATCGGGAACGCGTCTCCCTGTTTACAAAGGGAAATGTGCTGCCAACAATGATAATATTTAGCGCTGCATAAAAGATGCGATCAGGCGATCGGCTGATCGTTGCCCTGTGTTTCATATGAACGCTCGTTTGCCCGATCATTGGCCTGTGTAAAAGGGACTTTAGTGACCGATCCTGAGCCGGCCAATCATCTGCACACAATTTAAGTGGCAGGTGGTGAAACCCTCATTGCAAGATAACTGGCACTTTAGATAAATCAGAAACGATCGAGAGATAGAGGATTGACTTGAAGCTCTTAGGCCACAATGCAAAATCTAGAACATGCCCCCCCCCCTACCATGTGCCTTTTATAATACTGGTGTCTTTTTAAGTGGGAGAGGGGGTTGGGAACTTATCTCTGAGTTACTAGTGTATGTGTACCCCTACTACATCTGCACTCATAAGGCTATGCCCCGATGCAAAAAAAAATTCGGCAGAGCCTACCAATTTGGACAGGATGCACCAACCATCTAATGTCTCTGGGGCCACAAGGCATTCAAGGAAAATAAGGATCGATGGACAGCTTGGATATTTCTTCGGAAATAACCGATGTTAGGGGGTCTGACAGCCTCTCCATGGAAATGGGGGTTGCATTAGGGATTCGAATCTGAGGATTCTTGGAAGTTTACATTTCCAGTGTTCTACTGAGAATGCAAAAGAGCTTGCAATCAAAGCGCTCAAGATGGGGGGACGACGGACTTTAAACAAGAGGCACTTGTTGCATGACCACATATACTTGGCTGAAGTTATTTTCCAGAATTGAAACCCAAGTGAACCCATCTCTTTTGCAGCATTTTTTGTGAAGATGACACAAGAGGGATCTTAACCCTTATTTGTTCCCCCGTCTCACGGAGACAATGTGACAGTACATTGTGTGCGTGACGAGAGGACACCCGCCAAAGAAAAGGGTTCTAATTGAAAGGCCACAGCATCCATGCAATATAGAAATATTTCCAGGCATCGCCTTGGAAACGATGCAAACCGCTGGAAAGTGAGAGAGAAAATACTTCTATGCTGAACTTTCAAGGTTATTTTTTTTTTTTATATATCGTAAAATTAAAGCGTTTTTATTTAACCCTCTCCGCCGCCGGTGCTGCTCCAGAGCTTGTCAAAGTCTATTCCACTTACTAACTTTCTAGCTCCCAGCAGCCTCTGCTCTGTAATGACTCCACGCTCAGCATGTTGTCAGTTCCAGCAAGTTATTTTATATTTACTTTTTTTCGGCTGCAAATTTGACCTCCAAAAGAGCAAAGTCAACGGAGGCTTCAGACGACGGTTTATGCGATAAATCCGAAAGATGGCAAACTGAAGGGTGCTAGTTAGCCCAAGGGGGAAGAAGCCTCCAGGGCTTGTAAAGACAGGATGGGGGAAAGTCTGGGGTTAATGACAAGGTCTCTGCAAGTCTTCCAGGAAGCCTAGCAGGAAATTCCTCAGATTCCTGGCTTGTGGGGTCATTATTGAGCTGAGGCTGCAGAGCGAGAGCGAAGGGGGGTGAGCAATAGGAATACAGACAATAACAATGCAATGGGCAATTATACAGAACAGGCACAGAAAAAAAGCGCACCCTGTACTGTAATTAATGCAAAAACATTCGTTCCATTCCTCGTCATACGTTCCAAACCTCGTCATTAGCAGCACTTATGGAAAAAGCTTGCGCTGTGTTAAACGCAAAAGCCCTAAGGGGAGTTTATAAAATGTATTAAAGTAAAAACTATGCAAAAAGCAGGGAAACATGGCTCAGGAGGACTTTATTTAGAGATGCACACAACACTTCCTGTGTAGGAAGCTAAAACGCAAGCAATGCGGTCAAAATCGACCCTCTAATAGTCTATATATATTAATATGGCGTTTCATGCATTAGCTACTTTTTTTAATGTTGTTTTGCATCAATTTTAACAGAAAAACTAGACTAGGGGCGTTGTTTCCTTTAAAAAACAAATCTGGAAATGTGGGTGTAACTAGTTTTGGAAGAACAGGGGTTATTCGAGGCGTTATTTGAAGCTCGTTGTCCTCCATGCAAAATCTGCTACAGGCTCCCCTCACCTACCATGTGGCATTTATAATATTGGTGCCTTTTTATGTGACAGACGAGACTTTCGTCCCCCTCAGGCACCAAGGTCCGGGTGTGACTTACCTACAGCTTCGTCCCTGATGGGTATACTATGATTCACTATAGGACAGGTTTTCTTTTAGTAATCGGGTGATCCTTACAACGCTCCCCCGACCTAAGAAGCTGGGGGCTTGTCACCTTTTAAGGGGTTGTAACAGAATGGACAATTATCACCTATCTACAGGACAGGTCATGATTGTCTGATCACTGGGAGCCACACCGATCGCCCCAAACCTCCTTCTCACTGAACCCCCCCACAGTAACGAGGAGCATGAATGGAGCACTCTACTCAGCTTTTTCCTTCATTTCGATAGACTCTGAATGGAGCGGCTGCGCGCATGCTTGACCGCCGCTTCATTCAATGTCAAGCAGTGAGGAGGATCTGGCGTTCTCGTGATCGATGGGGCCCCCAGCGATCTGACAATTGTCACCTACCCTGTGGATAGGTGATAATTGTCCAGTCTAGGAATAACCTGAATCACACAGAACTTGGTCAACTTTTTTGTGGACGAACTCTTCCACTACTGCTTTGTTGGGAGATGCTATCGGCGGCCAATTGACCTAATTTCCCACACCACTGAGTAGAAGTCACTTCAGGTCGAGACATTCACACCCTATAATCAATCCATAAGTGGAGCTTTTAAAAGAAAACATGAGGGACAAAGGCTTTATCTTTATCTTAACACAAGTTTCCAGACATTTTCAGACCCTTTTAAGGTTTGTGAATACCACCTTCTAATCCTACAGAGAAGTTCAAATGTTCAAAATGTCTTTCAACCAAATGACGGCAAAAATTATAAAAAAAAACGAAAAAAAATACTACAATAAAAATGTTTACAAGCTGCATTAGTAATCTGGGAATACGAGTTCAAAACGAAAAACTGGGTCGACATCTCCTTTAAAATGTTTTGCTGTGACTTTCAAAGTAGGCAGAAAGAACACAGCATAAAAAAAATTGAAATGGACATTTAATAAAATGAGTAAAATATTGTTAGACCTTTATGTATTCAAACCTTTTTCACAATGATTCGTCCACTAGGTGGCACTATGATATTGCTGCCTTTGCAAAATATAATATTTAAATACCCATCTACTCTTATCCACTAAAATAAATCATTAGCTGACAGTGAGTGAAATGTGTGATCTTGTTCTCTGGGGGGTTTTGTCATGTGTTGTGTGATATAACCCTGACACGTCCTGCATTGTATCATGTTGAATCGTATCTGGTTTCCTGTTACTCATTCGTATAAGGGTGGATAGCGGTGACACATCCTCTGTGCATCACCTGTACACAGATCTACTAACAATATGATAATACTCGGAATCTGCTATGATCTGGAAATCTGCCTCAGATCATGCAGAGCTGGGGCACTAGCCGGGTCATCATAGCAAGGGCTAAACCATATAGGGGTTTCCACAATCCTTTTTTTTTACCACACGAAGCCTGCTCCAATCTTTTCCTGTGTCACTTTTTGGAATTATACAATTTAGTGCCAACAGTGGTATTATTTAGGGCTGTGAAAACTAGCGTTGATCGGCGCTCGTTTGATTTTTTCACAAGGAGCAATGATCGGTTATGTATGGGGACAAGCGATCGCTACTACAATCGTTCGTCCCCATACATTTCCATCATGTCGGAAGCACATCACCGTTTACACATGGAGATGTGCTGCCGACTAGCGACCGTTTTACTGGCTGGAAAACGGGCAGATCAGCCGATTAACGAGTGTTTGTTCATTCATCGGTTGATCGTTGCCCTGTTTACACAGGGCAATGATCAGGAACGAGCGTGTACATGAGGGCTCCTTTGCCCAATCATTGGCCCGTGTAGAAGGGCCTTTATATTAGTAGTGTACAGTACTGCTATTCAGCATTGTGTGTTTATATTGTTTGCACTGTATTATTGGAATACCACATAGAACTGATATTTGGTCACTTATGTGTTCATTGTATGGCACTGTTATGTGTTCACTGTTTGGCACTGTTATCTGTTCACTTTATGACACTGTGATGTGTTCACTGTGTGGCACTGTGATGTGTTCACTGTTGTGTGTTCACTGTGTGGCACTGTTGTGTGTTCACTGTGTGGCACTGTTGTGTGTTCACTGTGTGGCACTGTTGTGCATTCCCTGTGTGAAACTGTTGTGCGTTCCCTGTATGGCACTGTTGTGCGTTCCCTGTGTGGCACTGTTGTGCGTTCTCTGTATGGCACTGTTGTGCGTTCCCTATATGGCACTGTTGTGCGTACTCTGTATGGCACTGTTATGCGTTCCTTGTGTGGCACTGTTGTGTGTTCACTGTGTGGCACTGTTGTGTGTTCCCTGTGTGGCACTGTTGTGTGTTCCCTGTGTGGCACTCTTGTGTGTTCTCTGTATTGCATTGTTATGTGTTCCCTGTATGGCACTGTTGTGTGCTCCCTGTATGGCACTGTTGTGTGTTCCCTGTATGGCACTGTTGTGTGTTCCCTGTATGGCACTGTTGTGTGTTCCCTGTATGTCACTGTTGTGTGTTCCCTGTATGTCACTGTTGTGTGTTCCCTGTATGGCACTGTTGTGTGTTCCCTGTATGGCACGGTTGTGTGTTCCCTGTATGGCACTGGTGTGTGTTCCTTGTATGTCACTGTTGTGTGTTCCCTGTATGGCACTGTTGTGTGTTCCCTGTATGGCACTGGTGTGTGTTCCTTGTATGTCACTGTTGTGTGTTCCCTGTATGTCACTGTTGTGTGTTCCCTGTATGGCACTGGTGTGTGTTCCCTGTATGGCACTGTTGTGTGTTCCCTTTATGGCACTGTTGTGTGTTCCCTGTATGTCACTGTTGTGTGTTCCCTGTATGGCACTGGTGTGTGTTCCCTGTATGTCACTGTTGTGTGTTCCCTTTATGGCACTGTTGTGTGTTCCCTGTATGTCACTGTTGTGTGTTCCCTGTATGGCACTGGTGTGTGTTCCCTGTATGTCACTGTTGTGTGTTCCCTTTATGGCACTGTTGTGTGTTCCCTGTATGGCACTATTATGCAGTTAGTTTATGGTACTGCATGTTAGTATTATTTATACACTGTATAGCACTATTATATGTTCACAGTATGACTATATTCTTTAGTTACTGTATGGCAGTAGTATATGGGCACTGTATGGTGCTGCTATTTGGCATAGTATGTTTACACTTTATGGTACTACTAAATAGGATTATGGCACCACGCATTTTTAACCTAGAGCCTCTACAGGTTTTGAACCAGGCCAAATAAATCCGGTTAGGTCCGTCTTGTAATTTTTGATATTCCCTGTGTTAAAGGCTTTTACTAACGTACGGGAGTTTCCATCTGTTTTGACACCTATGGATAACAGTGGCTTCTACATCCATACACAGTTCCCTTTGAGATAAGCGGTGCCAGAGGTTTATCTCCGCTGCTCAGCCCCGCTCTTCCATAGGGATTAAAATATTCTTGAACGTAAAACAGGACAGATGATGAATGGTGGAAACTGCCAGATGAAGCTTTTATAGGTAATAATCAGATCTCTATGGCCGAGTTGGACATTTCTTAGATCTGGTCAGTTGTTTTTGCCGTTGATCATGTGTCCTGACCTCCAGCAGATATCTGTGAGGCCAACATATAACAATGGACATCGGTTTAATTGATTTACCGACATATTGGGAACTCATCTCCTAGGTTATATGCTATATTTTAATCTTAATAGGTTTCCGATTATCAGTCAAATCTAATAAACGGTCAGGAATAGGTCCGGTATTAGTCGCGTATAGCGACATACTTGGTCACAACTGACCGGTTATATCAATTCCTAATAATCTATAATAAACTCGAGCAGCAGCTCCCCTGTAATTTCCAACCGATCCAAGTGGATATAGACCATATTGTGTCACGTCACAGGCGCCGCCATCACCCTGGTCCCCGAAATACTTGACAATCAGGAGCCTTAAGGCCCTTTTACACTGGGCGATTATCGTGCAGACGAGCGTTCATATAACGCTCGTTGCCGATAATTGCCCTGTGTAAACAAGGCAGCGATCAGCAGATGAACGAGCAAAGGCTCGATCATCTGCTGATCGTATCGTTTTAAAAAAATTACATATTATCATTGTCGGCAGCACATGTCCCTGTGATGACACGATGCCGACATGATAATATTGTATGGGGACGAGTGATGGGAGTAACGACCGCTCGTCCCCATCCATAGCTCCGTGTGACAGAAGCAAGCGAGCGCCGATCAACGATGTCTCGTTGATCGGTGCTCGCTGCACCGGACGATTGTCGGCCGGTGTAAAAGGCCCTTTATTCTTCGGTGAAGCCCCCACTCCCCTCCTGGTATTAATTAGCAGCAAGTTACTAAACTACTGAGTTGTTTTCTTCTTCAGCTCATTAGCTGTAATAAACCAGGAGTCATCGGAGAGGGGGATGTTTATTAACCTGCAGGTTGGGGCCAGGAAAACACTCTGCACCACAGTCACTAATCCATCCAGGATCCCGGAGAGTGACAGATTTATGGGTTAAAGTCATCATGGATGGAGGCACAGCAGGGAGGCTGCACATTGTATGGACTGTCAACAGGCGCCAGGCCAGAGCTGTGCAGAGGAAATAAGGAGGGATTCATTCTGGAAGCTGTAATCTGGGAGAGCCGCCATTTCTCTAAGGGTATGTGCACACGGCGGGGGTCCGTAACGGCTGAAATTACGGGGATGTTTCAGCCTGAAAACATCCCCGTAATTTCAGCCGTACCGGCATGTGCAGGCGCTTGAACGCCGCGTGAATTACGGGCGTAATTAGCGCTGCTATTCATTGGAGTCAATGAATAGCGGCTCCAATTACGGCCAAAGAAGTGACCGGTCACTTCTTTGACGCGGGCGTCTATTTACGCGCCGTCTTTTGACAGCGGCGCGTAAATTACGCCTCGTGTGAACAGACAAACGTCTGCCCATTGCTTTCAATGGGCAGATGTTTGTCAGCGCTATTGAGGCGCTATTTTCGGACGTAATTCGGGGCAAAAACGCCCGAATTACGTCCGTAAATAGGCCGTGTGAACATACCCTAATAGATGCGTCAGGCCCCGAGGCGTTATTTTCTATCAATGGTCAGATATGTGATTCACTCTACAGAGAACTACCTTTCCAGGTTCATAGAAAACAGCACTGACACTTGGGGTACAGGATAATCACACTGACACTTGGGGTACAGGGTAATGATACACTGACACTTGGGGTACAGGATAATGACACTGACACTTGGGGTACAGGATTATGATACACTGGCACTTGGGGTAGAGGATAATGACACAGAAACATGGGGTACAGGATAATCATACACTGACACTTGGGGTACAGGATAATGAGATGCAGACACTAGGGGTAAAGGATTATGACACACTGACACTTGGGGTACAGGATAATGAGATGCGGACACTTGGGGTACAGGATAATGATACACTGACACTTGGGGTACAGGATAATGATACACTGACACTTGGGGTACAGGATAATGACACACTGACACTTGGGGTACAGGATAATGATACACTGACACTTGGGGTACAGGATAATGATACACTGACACTTGGGGTACAGGATAATAATACACTGACACTTGGGGTACAGGATAATGATACACTGACACTTGGGGTACAGGATAATGACACACTGACACTTGGGGTACAGGATAATGACACTGACACTTGGGGTACAGGATAATGATACACTGACACTTGGGGTACAGGATAATGACACACTGACACTTGGGGTACAGGATAATGATACACTGACACTTGGGGTACAGGATAATGACACACTGACACTTGGGGTACAGGATAATGAGACACTGACACTTGGGGTACAGGATAATGACACTGACACTTGGGGTACAGGATAATGATACACTGACACTTGGGGTACAGGATAATGACACACTGACACTTGGGGTACAGGATAATGATACACTGACACTTGGGGTACAGGATAATGACACACTGACACTTGGGGTACAGGATAATGATACACTGACACTTGGGGTACAGGATAATGATACACTGACACTTGGGGTACAGGATAATGACACACTGACACTTGGGGTACAGGATAATGAGACACTGACACTTGGGGTACAGGATAATGACACTGACACTTGGGGTACAGGATAATGATACACTGACACTTGGGGTACAGGATAATGACACACTGACACTTGGGGTACAGGATAATGAGACACTGACACTTGGGGTACAGGATAATGACACTGACACTTGGGGTACAGGATAATGAGACACTGACACTTGGGGTACAGGATAATGACACTTGGGATACAGAATTGATGAATTTTTTAATAGCACAATATTCGGAGTTTCTATCTGACTACTCAGCTCCACAATTCTATATTTTTAATTTGCCTGTCCCCCTGATAAATTGAATACAGCGAGTGGCTAACTGGTTGTGTCTTCCCTAATTAGAATCGGGAGCCTCTATGTTATAATTAATGATGACGGGATGCCATTTATATCTCGGAAATATGCAAATTTCATGGAGAGATTGAGTTGAGCGAGCACAAACACACCAATCAATGACACAGGTGACGGATTGTGTTGTGAGGCCGCAGTGTCAGGTAGACGACATGAACTCCATTATTGATTATAGATCGGCTCCATCGTTTATTAGACCTTTTAACCTATCAGAAAATCTGGCACCTATGGGACTGGACAGGTGCTGCAATGTCAGATTTTCTGGATTATCAGACTGATATATATTAAGTTTCAATTTACCTGGAAAATAAACTAAGACATAACATCTAGAGTATATATGAAATGTGGTCCCGTTGGGCTGAGGGATTGAGAGTCCATAAAGGCCTCCAGGTAGACACCCTCAGTACCTCGCTTGTCCATGGATTGTGTCTGGTTTCGCGCATCTCATTCCTATCTAATTAAATCTGGCTAAATTGCAATACCAGACACAGCCCATGGACAGATGTGGCGCTGTTTCGGGGGGAAAAAAAAAAAGCTTTCTTTTGTTCTGATCCTGGACAATCCTTGCTGATTGATTAACCCTGTCAACAGGAAGTTATAAGTTCCTGCCGACAGCTGGTAGGAAGAGAAGGATGTTAAGTGAACCTTTTGCTGTCAAACATACCCCGCACAGTATACGTTTTTTTCTAACATGAGGGCTTATAGGTGATCGGTGCCACTGTTAAAGGGGTTTTCACAATCAATATTTAGCACCTGTTCGCAGGATATGTGATAAATATCTCATAGGTGGGGCTCCGACCGCTGGGACCCCCACCGATCATGAGCTTACCTTGAGGTTTATGAGAACCCCCGTAGTAACGGAGCAGAAGTGCGCATGCTCCACCACCGGTCCATTCATTTCTATGGGGCTGTCGAACATGCCCACTACAGCTCCTCTCCTAGGGACGCAAGGTAAGCCTGCTGTCGTGATCGGTGGAGGTCCCAGCGGTCGGACCCGCACCGATCAGATCATTTTAAATAATGATTATGGGAAAACCCCATTAAGTCTACGTCACAGCCACCATTTAACATGTATGTCGAGAGCTTTTCATGACATATACGTTGAATAGTTGCCATAATAACCTTTGGGGGGTGGATGTTACTGTTAAGCATATGTCACAGCCTCCTTTTCATGTTTACAACCTTTTCCCGGCATATACGCTAAACGTACGTCCAAAAACATGTTGTGAATGGGGCCTTACAAAGTGTATCCGTTTTGCCTGAAGTGTTAAAAAATTATTTTAGACATCTTGACCCTTCAACTTCTCTTCTGGGGTCCCAAGAGAGTGTGCGCTATAAAGCCAATAAATCGAAAGTGATCACAGGATCACGTCTATGGTACCTTAGAAACATATTACATATATATTTAGCACGCCCTCTAGTGGCACCTAGATGCTGTTTAGAGGAGGCAGCCCAACTGAGCTTGAGGACCCTTCAATAGAACCCCCCATGTATGTTTTAATTAAGGCACAAACTAGTTAACCCGCTTGTTGTGAACGTTCGTCTCCTTCCCGCCACGACACGCAGCGCGCGGCAGACTTTATGGGTCTGTCATTAATTAATTTGTGTAATAACCCAGTGAGGAACAACGGCTAATTGAAGCCTTTCTGGGGAAAAAAAAAAAAAAAGTAAAATGATCCTTAATGATGGGTTGATAAGGGGACTTTAGCTGGCACTGTCTTTTTTTATGCTGCGATTCCCTTTTTACTTTGATTATTTTAATGAGGCCTTTTCTCAGAAATGTGAGTTTTGTGGAAATGAAAAGGGGCAAGCAGATGGCGGATTTGGCCGCGCAGTGATTCATCGGAGGTAGATGTGATTTAGCACAGGGGATGGCGTTACCTATGTCTGGGTCAGCGCTGTATAATCGCAGCTCTGAAGGCGTGTTACAGTAATTGTTCATTAGGCAGAAGATGATGGAACGAAGACTTAATGGCAGAACATCATCCCCGCGCGCCGCGCGCACCGCTGTTTCCATTCTCTGTACTTCCCCCACGACAAGTTAATTTGCAAAGTGGCGGAGGCTTCTTAAAAGGAAAGAAAAAAAAAAAAATGAACAGAACTGATTTAATTACGCAGGATAAGAGCTTAATACATCACATTAGTAAATGATTTCATGAGGTTTGTTTTCTCGGGATTAAAGAGATGTCGAGAAATAATGGAAGCGGCCATATTGCCTCCCAGTGCGGGCTGAGCTGGGGGTTCTTCCTTACGTTCACAGTAGCATAGAAACTTCTTAGGCCTCATGCACACGACCGTGTTTTTGCGTCCGCAATTCCCCCGCAAATCCACGGGAGAATTGCGGACCCATTCATTTCTATGGGCCCATACACACTATCCGTGTTTTCACGGGTCTCCGCATGTCCGCAAATCCGTGCCGCACAAACTCAGGACATGTCTTATTACGGGCCGCAAATTCGATGCGGACATGCCAATAGAAGTCAATGGGCCCGTGGAAAATGCGGGTACACCTCCGTGTGTCATCCGCAGTTTGCGGATTTGCGGAAGTGTTGCTAGGCGACGAGCGGGAATGAGTTCTGTCGTCATCCTGTTTTACCTAGGCTTTTTTTTTTTCATCCGCATTTTGCGGATTACATACGGATGAACTGCGGATGACATTTCACGGAACACGGTCCTGGAATTTGCGAACCAGAAAAACACTACGGTCGTGTGCTCGCCATTCTTTATACTTCCATTACGCCTCTTTTATCTCTTCTTTTAGTTATAGGATCACAGAATTTGTCGCCAGATGATGATTTATAGACTGTAATGTACCATGACTGTGACTCACATGTCTGACTGATGCAACCTAGTGAATTGAGGAAGTATCGTAATGTTCTGCCAGTATGGACTAGTGATTACAAAGGAAAGTCTGTACATTCATGAGAAGGCAGAAAAGATAAAAACAGATCTAGTTAAATTAGAAATAGCAAATAAAGACGTCTGTTATAGATTAGGATGTGAGATGCTCATGGGGCATTAGGGATACATTGTTTGCAATCAGATATAGCGGGCAGTATTATAGTATATAAGAGCAGTATTATAGTAGTTATAGTCTTGTACATAGGGGGCAGTATTATAGTAGTTATATTCTTGTATATAGGGGGCCAGTATTATAGTAGTTATATTCTTGTATATATGCGGCAGTATTATAGTAGTTATATTCTTGTATACAGGGAGCAGTATTATAGTAGTTATATTCTTGTATATAGGGGGCAGTATTATAGTAGTTATATTCTTGTATATAGGGGGCAGTATTATAGTAGTTATATTCTTGTATATAGGGGGCAGTATTATAGTAGTTATATTCTTGTATATAGGGGGCAGTATTATAGTAGTTATATTCTTGTATATATGCGGCAGTATTATAGTAGTTATATTCTTGTATACAGGGAGCAGTATTATAGTAGTTATATTCTTGTATATAGGAGGCAGTATTATAGTAGTTATATTCTTGTATATAGGGGCAGTATTATAGTAGTTATATTCTTGTATATAGGAGGCAGTATTATAGTAGTTATATTCTTGTATATAGGGGGCAGTATTATAGTAGTTATATTCTTGTATATAGGAGGCAGTATTATAGTAGTTATATTCTTGTATATAGGAGCAGTATTATAGTAGTTATATTCTTGTATATTGGGGCAGTATTATAGTAGTTATATTCTTGTATATAGGGGCAGTATTATAGTAGTTATATTCTTGTATATAGGAGGCAGTATTATAGTAGTTATATTCTTGTATATAGGGAGCAGTATTATAGTAGTTATATTCTTGTATATAAGGGCAGTATTCTAGTAGTTATATTCTTGTATATAGGGAGCAGTATTATAGTAGTTATATTCTTGTATATAGGGGCAGTATTATAGTAGTTATATTCTTGTATATAGGGGCAGTATTATAGTAGTTATATTCTTGTATATAGGGGGCCAGTATTATAGTAGTTATATTCTTGTATATATGCGGCAGTATTATAGTAGTTATATTCTTGTATACAGGGAGCAGTATTATAGTAGTTATATTCTTGTATATAGGGGGCAGTATTATAGTAGTTATATTCTTGTATATAGGGGGCAGTATTATAGTAGTTATATTCTTGTATATAGGGGGCAGTATTATAGTAGTTATATTCTTGTATATAGGGGGCAGTATTATAGTAGTTATATTCTTGTATATATGCGGCAGTATTATAGTAGTTATATTCTTGTATACAGGGAGCAGTATTATAGTAGTTATATTCTTGTATATAGGGGGCAGTATTATAGTAGTTATATTCTTGTATATAGGGGCAGTATTATAGTAGTTATATTCTTGTATATAGGAGGCAGTATTATAGTAGTTATATTCTTGTATATAGGGGGCAGTATTATAGTAGTTATATTCTTGTATATAGGAGGCAGTATTATAGTAGTTATATTCTTGTATATAGGAGGCAGTATTATAGTAGTTATATTCTTGTATATAGGGGCAGTATTATAGTAGTTATATTCTTGTATATAGGGGCAGTATTATAGTAGTTATATTCTTGTATATAGGGGGCAGTATTATAGTAGTTATATTCTTGTATATAGGAGCAGTATTATAGTAGTTATATTCTTGTATATAGGGGCAGTATTATAGTAGTTATATTCTTGTATATAGGGGCAGTATTATAGTAATTATATTCTTGTATATAAGAGCAGTATTATAGTAGTTATAGTCTTGTACGTAGGGGGCAGTATTATAGTAGTTATATTCTTGTATGTAGGGGGCAGTATTATAGTAGTTATATTCTTGTATACAGGGAGCAGTATTATAGTAGTTATATTCTTGTATATAGGGGGCAGTATTATAGTAGTTATATTCTTGTATATAGGGGCAGTATTATAGTAGTTATATTCTTGTATATAGGAGGCAGTTTTATAGTAGTTATATTCTTGTATATAGGGGGCAGTATTATAGTAGTTATATTCTTGTATATAGGAGGCAGTATTATAGTAGTTATATTCTTGTATATAGGAGGCAGTATTATAGTAGTTATATTCTTGTATATAGGAGGCAGTATTATAGTAGTTATATTCTTGTATATAGGGGCAGTATTATAATAGTTATATTCTTGTATATAGGGGCAGTATTATAGTAGTTATATTCTTGTATATAGGGGGCAGTATTATAGTAGTTATATTCTTGTATATAGGAGCAGTATTATAGTAGTTATATTCTTGTATATAGGGGCAGTATTATAGTAGTTATATTCTTGTATATAGGGGGCAGTATTATAGTAATTATATTCTTGTATATAGGAGCAGTATTATAGTAGTTATATTCTTGTATATAGGGGGCAGTATTATAGTAGTTATATTCTTGTGTATAGGAGCAGTACTATAGTAATGATATTCTTGTATATAGGGGCAGTATTATAGTAGTTATATTCTTGTATATAGGGGCAGTATTATAGTAGTGATATTCTTGTATATAGGAGCAGTATTATAGTAGTTATAATCCTGTATATAGGGGCAGTATTATTGTAGTTATATTCTTGTATATAGGAGGCAGTATTATAGTAGTTATATTCTTGTATATAGGAGGCAGTATTATAGTAGTTATATTCTTGTATATAGGGGCAGTATTATAGTAGTTATATTCTTGTATATAGGGGCAGTATTATAGTAGTTATATTCTTGTATATAGGGGGCAGTATTATAGTAGTTATATTCTTGTATATAGGAGCAGTATTATAGTAGTTATATTCTTGTATATAGGGGCAGTATTATAGTAATTTTATTCTTGTATATAGGAGCAGTATTATAGTAGTTATATTCTTGTATATAGGGGGCAGTATTATAGTAGTTATATTCTTGTGTATAGGAGCAGTATTATAGTAGTTATATTCTTGTATATAGGGGGCAGTATTATAGTAGTTATATTCTTGTATATAGGGGGCAGTATTATAGTAGTTATATTCTTGTATATAGGGGGCAGTATTATAGTAGTGATATTCTTGTATATAGGAGCAGTATTATAGTAGTTATATTCCTGTATATAGGGGGCAGTATTATAGTAGTTATATTCCTGTATATAGGGGCAGTATTATAGTAGTTATATTCTTGTATATAGGGGGCGGTATTATAGTAGTTATATTCTTGTATATAGGGGGCGGTATTATAGTAGTTATATTCTTGTGTATAGGAGCAGTATTATAGTAGTTATATTCTTGTATATAGGGGCAGTATTATAGTAGTTATATTCTTGTATATAGGAGGCAGTATTATAGTAGTTATATTCTTGTATATAGGGGCAGTATTATAGTAGTTATATTCTTGTATATAGGGGGCAGTATTATAGTAGTTATATTCTTGTATATAGGAGCAGTATTATAGTAGTTATATTCTTGTATATAGGGGCAGTATTATAGTAATTTTATTCTTGTATATAGGAGCAGTATTATAGTAGTTATATTCTTGTATATAGGGGGCAGTATTATAGTAGTTATATTCTTGTGTATAGGAGCAGTATTATAGTAGTTATATTCTTGTATATAGGGGGCAGTATTATAGTAGTTATATTCTTGTATATAGGGGGCAGTATTATAGTAGTTATATTCTTGTATATAGGGGGCAGTATTATAGTAGTGATATTCTTGTATATAGGAGCAGTATTATAGTAGTTATATTCCTGTATATAGGGGGCAGTATTATAGTAGTTATATTCCTGTATATAGGGGCAGTATTATAGTAGTTATATTCTTGTATATAGGGGGCGGTATTATAGTAGTTATATTCTTGTATATAGGGGGCGGTATTATAGTAGTTATATTCTTGTGTATAGGAGCAGTATTATAGTAGTTATATTCTTGTATATAGGGGCAGTATTATAGTAGTTATATTCTTGTATATAGGGAGCAGTATTATAGTATTTATATTCTTGTATATAGGGGGTAGTATTATAGTAGTTATATTCTTGTATATAGGGGATTATTGATGTTTGTATAAATTGTGATTGGAATCGCTTTTTAATTGCAGCCACAAATTCTGTTTTACTTTCTTCTGTCTTCCTTACTTTTCGTCTCTTGCATATCTATCACAGCGCACAACCTCCTCATCTTACATTTCGTTCTGTAAATTTCTCAAATTCCTATTGTCTGCAATTCATCATGTTCCCAGACAAAATATCAGTATCTCACACACAGGTTAAGGTCATCAGAACATCGCCACCTAGTGTTCCAAACCTGCAATACAATGTAGACCTCCTATCTTCCCAACACGACTAGGCTACCCAATATCTCAAAACTATTTTCCTAAAATCTTGGAGGACGTGAAGAAGAAGGATTTCACTTTTCATCCTAATCAACGTTCCCCCAGACGTACCCAAGGTTCTATGTGGCCTTTGCAAATGATGGTGGGTAGCGCTAGCCTCGGGTATACACTTGAACCAATTAATCAGCCCTTTATTTGTTAAGACACGCCGAAAATTCCTGCAGGTATTTGTGAATCCTTCCAGAGCGAGACGTACAATAGCATCCTTTATTCCCGTACGGCCAAGTTTATATCGTGGTTTCCCAGGTATGATCCGAGACTGCTACAGGTCGCTGCTTGCTCAGCTGTCATGCCAGGGAAGTTTCCCGAGCTGGTGCTCTTGGTTGAGGTTTAGTGAACATGCCACGGATACTGTGCTACGCTAGATGGCTCGGAGCAGACTCTGAACCTGGCACCAGTTCAGTCTTAAGTTCTCGTTGACTTCCCTAGAGACATTCGAGAGTAAGCGGTGCCACGGAGGATGTGAAGAGCCGGGCGGTGGGCTGCCGCTGCACACAACCTCATCAGACAGTCAATATTTCCAAATTCTTCTTTCTGGGGCTCCTTCCTGTATATCGAGCCCCCTTCTTCTTGGGCTTTGAGCTTCCTTTACCTGCTTCTCACTTCGAAACCGTTTCCGAGGAAGCTGGGTGACGATCAACACGGCCCCCGTCCCGTTGCCCACAGACAGTGTGCCCTATCTCTGCGATGTCTTCTTTTCCATTAATCCGATTACCTTTTCTTTGTTTACCAGGGCTCCTTCCTGTATATCGAGCCCCCTTCTTCCTGCACTTTGAGCTTCCTTTACCGGTACTTCAAAACCGTTTCCGGGGAAGCTGGGTGACAGCCAACACGGCCCCCCTGTCCTGTTGCCCACAGAGGTTATCTACATCCACAGACAGGGTGCCCTATCTCTGCGATGTCTTCTTTTCCATTACGTCTTTCATTTTTTATCTCGAAAAAAGGTGAAATCTGATCGGCTGCTACAGACAACGTCTCCATTTTTAGTCTTTATAATGGGTCATATCACGTTATAAAAAAATTACCGACACAAAATAAGGCTGTTATAAGATTAAAACTACATTCGGGGCTATCGGTAATTCATATACTGTAAAATTTCTTTAATCCGGCATTGGGTATTGATAGCTGGTGAATTATCGAACATTCTGGACGGTCATTGGAAAAAAAACGAAAAACTTCTACGAGGATTTACAAGATTGTTTAAGAAGGGTCTTGTAATCGGCCGCTATGTGGGACCGTCCCCTCTGTCTTTTGCCCCTGATTGGTGAGATTCCACATTATCTTGCTGTACAATGCAGATTATATATATATTATGATTTTTATTGTGTGACGTATTTATTGCCATATCCGATCTAGGGCAGAGAGGTGGTGAGACGGGAGAACAGGAAGCGGACGGAGTGAGATTTCCTCTGTATATTTAGACTGGACCAGGACGTCCCCTCCATCGTTACTAATGTTCTCCTTCAATATCCAGTTTCATGCAGCCGGGGATGGACAGAGTCTATATAGAGCCTGTGAAAAAAATCCACCCCAGAGAAAGTAGATCTTGCCATTTAGGCTTAGATACAGTAGCGAAGAAAACCGTATTACACATGATAGGTTTAGATACATTAGCTCATCAGACAGTATCACACATGATAGAATTAGATACACCAGCTCAGCACAGTATCACACATGATAAGATTAGATACATGACTCAGATAGGCATAGATATACTAGCTCAGCAGACAGTATCACACATGATAGGATTAGATACATCGGCTCAGCAGACAGTATCACACGTGATAGGATTAAATACACAGCTCAGCGGACAGTATCGCACATGCTAGGATTAGATACACAGCTCAGCAGACAGTATCACACATGATAGGATTAGATACATGGCTCAGCAGACAGTATCACACAGGATAGGATTAGATACACAGCTCAGCAGACTATCACACAGGATAGGATTAGATACACAGCTCAGCAGACAGTATCACACATGATAGGATTAGATACAGCAGCTCAGCAGACAGTATCACACATGATAGGATTAGATACACAGCTCAGCAGACAGTATCACACATGATAGGATTAGATACACAGCTCAGCGGACAGTATAACACATGATAGGATTAGATACACAGCTCAGCAGACAGTATCACACGTGAGAGCCTTAGCTTCACCATTTATGTTCTATACGACACATTATTATAGTATTAGGAACGTTCTCGTCCGCTGTTTTCCGTGCGGTTTCTTTCTAGGGTTGGATTATCCGGCCTCATCTTGACGGCTCCATATTGTCAGTGTTTCACATCGGTGGAGCCCGGGATAGGCTTGGCCTGTTCACCTGGTATCAGCGGGAGATAATCGAGCCCTCTTCTCTCAGACCTTCCTCTAGGAAGAGGTTTCTCTGTCCCGCCGTCTATTTAGTTTATCTTTTGACCTCATCTCGGAATCGACAGAGATAAAAAGCTGAGGTTTAATAGAAACTCGTCTTTAATAGCTTCTGGAGGGAAGAAAAGACGCTAAATCTCCTCCCGTTTCAATAGGTGCCGGGATCTGGGGTTCAGAGGTCATTTCCACCAAACGCCTGAAGTTTTTGTATTTACATTTTTTTGTATTTTAGGCCAAAGGATTGAAATTAGATTGTAAGCTTGTATGTTATTATATTGAATCAACTTTTATCTCACTGCTATACCCAGATCATTTTCTTGCCATTATATGAGTGGAAAGGTCACAGCACTCCCCAAATCCTCTTCCAAAAATACTCTGTGCTGCTGTGGGCCCGTGCAACTATCTGTCTGTGACCCCATTCTCTTCCTCACATCATGAGACTACTTGGTCACACGCAGTCCTGTTCACCATAACATAATCACATGACTGGCCAAATCACTGCCCCGAAAGATTACACACTGTCTCCTGAAATGCTCTGTGCTGCTTTGCAACATCTGGAAAGCACTGAATTGGACTAAATGTGCTAGCACTTTGCAATGAACACAGTCATCGTGTATCCCTAGACTTCATATCAATATTACACCAATTTGTCTAATGCGCCAACACGTCTGCCGGACACACTGCAGATTATATTAACGGCGCACGGCTCTGGCTGTACATGAGCCCAGCCTTATTAGCACACACGGGTGATATAATCCTGTACCCTCTTCACGTCGGTGCCCAATACACTAGGGCCCCCACCACCTTCTCTCTCTCTTCTTTAGGCCAGTCATAAATATTGCAAGAAGTTTCGCAGCCTCGGCCATGGTGCGGAAGCCGACGAGGGAATAACCCGAGCTGTCAAGTGATCACTTCTTCCATCTATATCAGAACTTTATTAGGAAAGATTTAATTTTCTATCATGCGCTCTCCTGCTGATGTAATGAGCGCAGCCTGACTTACCTGGGAGCTGTTAAAATCTATCAGAGACGGAGAGGCATTAAGAGCGCGGTGACGGATGGCGACTCACCGCTGGTTACACATGTACACGTATCACCAGGGAACCTACTGTACGTTCTAATTAATTATACGTCCATTCCGCTCAGGGATGTGACTGTTGAGCCCCGTCCAAGGTCAGCGGCTGTGTGATATGTGAGGGTGATCAGGAGGCCGTAATAGTAACTGGTAAGGACCGGAAAAGACGATCGTTAATTATCATCGTGTATCCAACTTAAATGGTCGATGGACTAGGGACTGACATTTTTCTTGTCCATTACTGGCTGAAAGGTATTATACAAGAAATGACTTGTGTGGCATTGCAGGTTTACATCGATCGCAACGATTTTCCAGAAAGAGAATCCTTCGAATCGTCCCAGATATCTGGCAATGTATGGCCCTTTAAAGACCGGCGTCCTATGAAAAGCATCGGAACAATGATCAGATTTCAAAGTGACCCTTGTGCATGGTCGTCTTAAAGGAACGCTGTGTAAAAATAAATGAGAAGCATGAAAAACAAAGAGCAAACTCCTCTTCTATTTGACAATCCTGAACCGGTCTCGTAAAAGTCTGCTAGAGAAGCGGAGGACTTGGCACCTTGTTTTTTCGATGCTTCACCTGGTAAACTGGAAGGGGTGTGGATTAATGAAAAGGGCGTATGTAAAGGGGAGGAGCCTACTTGGCATAAACCCCACCCCTTTTCCCAAACCTATTCTTCTCACAGTTTAATCTCAGGGGGTAGAAGGAGGAGATAAAATAGATGACTCCTGAAGGTTATCAAGGAGGATCCGGTGTGTTTAACCCAGATTTTATCAGCAGTCCCAAATTTTGGAACCGCGTGGGAAGGACAGCGTGACTCTATAGCCAAGAGGGTAACTTGCTTAGGTTCTGTCCACCTGGTGCGACTGGAGATGGGGTCCCCTCCCGCACAGCAGCTGCATTTATGGCATACACTCTTGGCAGGAAGGCCTGCGTACCAACTGGATAGTTCATTCTCTGCCTCTATCTAATAGAAAGCTAAATGGCTTCTGCACATTGTATAAAGCTCATTCTCAGCGAGCGTATAAACCTCCGAGACAGAGCGTGATAACATTGAGTTCCGAAATGCGTCTGCGATTAAATCTCTCCCAACAATTGCAATGCTTTTCCTAATGGAGCTAAAAACAGAGGATATCATTGTATTAACCCAGCGCCTTCCACATTAATACAATCCGTTGCTATTTTCGGAGGGGAAAATATGAAATAGAGGGAAGTCTAATTCAAGTCTTCGAAATCTTTATAGGAGAAATAGCAATGGGATGAGCGGTGGACAGAGGGACGGAAAGCGCACAATGCTCTGAACCGGCCAAGACTGTGCACTGCCGGCACCACCTCGTTCCTGAACTCCCGTCACGTTGAAGGTCTGACCCTGGCTCTTTCTTTCTTCCGATGACGTTCAGTTAATTCCACCAAAGAAATTCCAATTATAGCATGTTACTGACCTCCATGTAGATTGACATTCCATTAGCTAAATAAGACCAATATTGCAATCACGGTGACAGCCCCGCCGGAGGAGGCCGGAGTGATAGCTGACAGCTATTGACAGCTTGTGTATTTCTTTGTAACAGATGGCCCGTCTTTACACTGTCGCACCTTGTACCCACTTGTATCTGATGACTGTTCATTTATAGGGACATCTGTCTCTGTCTCTGTACAAATTAGCAAATAAGTCAAAGGAAAAACCATGCAGAACCAAGTATAACTCCAGGTAAATAGAAAATCCCATGTCAAAGGGGAACTACATGTATAAGTTGTCTTCTGGTGGGTTCCATGACATAAGGGTCCCCACTGATTCCCAGGACAAAGGTGTCCGGGTCCTCCGTACAGTACCCAAACACCGTTGGCGTTGGTTGGAGGTTAACGTAACTCGTATTCTCTCAACTTTTCCAACACATGCCATTTGGAAGTTCCACTAAAACCCATTATGACCCTCGAAAGAAGAGTTGTACCAAAGATTCTGGACTATTGGAATCTCCAGCTAGAACCAAAGTGGTCCAGGTAATTTGCTGGGTAACGTGGCCTATTCATTCTAGGAATTAGTGGGGTCCAAACTTTTTCACTCCCACTGATGTTCTCAACTGAAATGTCTATGCTGTCTCATAAGCTCTAGGGGTTCTCCTTTTTTTCTAAGAATTGTTTGGTCCCAACTCATGGACCACCACTGATTACTTCTTTTGACCTGTCTTAATGACAGGTCAGAAAATATCCACAATGAAAATGTAAGGGTGCAGTGCTTGACATCTTTTATTTATTTTTTGAAACCCTTCATTCTAGCGATCCATTGGGCTGTAGCTTGATGACATGTCAGAAGATTTTTCACTTTATATTGTCCAATAAATTTTTATGACCAATTGGTTAAAAAAAAAGTTACCACAGACACCGCAATCTCCAGAATGGTACTAGTCTAGTATCTTCTACAGTGAATGGCCATCTAGTAGCACGTTGGACCTACTTTGGCCTTCAGAATCGCAGCAATTCTCCTAGGCACAGATTCCACTAGGTGTTGAAATTGTTCTGCGGGAATATTGGCCATGCGGACAGGATCGCTTCTCACAGTAAACTGTCCTTCTGCCATAGGGTAGGCTGACGTGAAGGAATGAACTTGGTTGGCCACAACGGTTAGGTAAGCCAAACGTCCATCTGCAGGTATCAGAGGACTCAGGGTGTGCCAAGAAAACATTCTCCACACCATTACTCCACCACCCTGAACTGTTGACAACTGTCTCTTAGACAGCAATGGCACTAGATCTGGTCGTCTGTTCTAGCCCATCCGTGCTAAGGAATGTCGAGTTGTGTTTTCGGACACCTTAGTTGGAGCACCAGCGTTGTATTTGGCTTGTTTGACTTTGCACCGCCAGTACGTGAGAACGATTCATAACATCCTCCTCCGACCCTTTTTTCGTTGACATGTTGTTGATGTCCACAGGATCCTCATATGCTGGATGTTTTTTCTCACTCACATTCGACACTCGAGAAAACCCTACAAGGTTGCCAATTTTTGAAATACCGTCCCCGGCAGGTCTAGCACTGATGACCATGCCTCGTTCAAAGTCTCTTAGATGGCTCGATTATCCCATACTAATGTGGATTCACACTGAAACTGATCCACGGAAAACTTGCTCACTCGATTTTATGCCGAACTCCGGGGTCCCGTGTCTAAATTACAAGGAAGTTCCAATCGTGAAAGAGTCGGTGTCTCTGATAAAGTGGCCATTCAGTGTATATATATACCAGTATGGAAATCCCAGCCTATTAAAACTTTTGGCCATCTACACCAACTGTCCCTGAAAAAAAAAAGCTTCATCTAAAGATGGAGTTTCCTTTTAATATGGGAAAACCAGTTACATCTTGTAGACATAGGAAGATGAACGGACATTCGTAGACGCTGACCTATTAAAGCTTATTACCTCTAGTATTACCATCCCAGCGACTGATCTCGAATTTTCTAAGATCCTAAAGGAGAAGAAAAAATTTCCCACTTGGCACCTCCTGAAGATGCAGATTAGAACCCGTAACGAGACTTTCTCCCATAAGACATCACTGATTGAGAGGCAATAGACCTTATTTCTCCTATTACCGCTTGCTAGGCCATTTATATACATGCCATTATGTAAATAGGACATCGACTCCGAGAAAATATCGAAAATATAATCATCTCCTCTTCTGAATGAAATTGGCCCTGATTTAGCAGCGACATTATATTAACCCTTCATTTGCCCTTCGTCTTTCCATGCCGTGGTTCATCATCTAGTCTTGTTGGATTTGGTACAAGACGGCAGTCACAAAATGAACTAAATCTCTCACTAATTAGCGCTGATTAAAAATCAAATTATAAAATAAAGTTATGCATTTGGATACGGAAGATAAATGTCTGACTGTAGCTTGGCATATGCGAAGTGATTTTTGTTCAGATGACTTGGCAGCAATTCTAGTGAATCCTCGTACCGGGGGTGTGAACTACGGGTCCTTTTACCCGTAAAATTTGTAAAAATTAAGATCGTCGATATAGTGAGTTGTTAACGTCCAAAATATTTATATGTAACAATAATCCATTATTTTTCGTAATCCCTTTTGAGATCGCTTGTTTTTCCTCCTATTTCCTCTGCGAACGACTAGCAGATGTCTATACACCGGGGAATGTAACGGCGATAAATGATAATTTTTATGCCATCATAAAAGATTCGATTGATTCCCGTTGCTCGTGCATTTGCTGGACAAGTTTACAGTCGCCAATGATTGGGAACGATCGCTCGATCAACGATCGTGATCGTCCAGTGTAAAAGGACCTTAAGGAGTAAGCGTCCCATAGCGAAATTACAATGGATTCCCCCTTCAGGTGGCCAGAACAACGCTCTACCGCTACACCTACCACCTATTAACTTACGGCTCCCACTGTCAAGATCATGGCCACCACGGGGCTTTAGATTTGGTAATCGAGGCAGGTGGTGATGCCGGGCAGAAAAACATTCCACACCCAATGATTTTCAACATGGGAATTGGGGGAAGTTTGATATTGGCCCATATCTTTGTGATTGAGTTTATGCCGTTTTCTGTCAAGAATATGGTGAATAAGGCCAATCTCAAAAAACATAATCTTTGAAGTTGTGTCCTGCGATCTCCTGAGCTTGCAGATCTCCGATGGTCACGGAAGCGAGCAGATGATTTGAAGATGGAGCTCCCTTTTAAATGAAAGACCGGCCCGCTCGTTCTAAGCAATGGGTCTAATTGAAATCCTTGGAGCCGGAGTGTCATCGCGGGTTAACGTTCCTCCTTTTTTTACCCCGTCAGTGTATACACAATGACGATCCCAGCAGCCATGAATGAATTGTCGAAGCTGTCGTCGACTGGTATGATTTTATTCTGTTGATGCAATGAGAAATGTTTTTGGTTTTTTTCGTCTTTTCTTCCTCTCTTCTTTCCATGGTGTAATTGCTGCAGCAGCGTGAATAGATTCTGCTGCGCCGTTTAAGAAATGAAAAATAAAACATCTAAACATCTCCGAGAGAAGTATTCTTCCTCTCCTGTCAGATTCCTGCTACTTCCCTCGCACACTTAATTGCTCACAATAAAATTTACATATTCATTTTGCTGGCATTTCAGAAAAGCCGTTTTCTTTTTTTTTGCCGGCGTGTTATCAACCCTGCGAGCCACAAAAATACGAGCACATCTGATTGAAATTTCAAATTGAGATTCCATTTTTTTTTTTTGTCCTCTCTCTCCTCTGTCTGTAACCCAGTAAGTGCCACTGGGGGTCTCTTCGCGTTAATCAAGCTAATGGCGACATGTGAAAAATTTCCGCTGTTAAAACTGTTCAGCAAAACAGATCAACGTTTCATCAAAAGCGACAGACGAAACAAACATAAAACAGCAGATAAAATGACCTCGGAAATGTGACAAATGTGCAAGGCGTGAGATCTGACAAAATTACGTGTGACAAAATTGCTGCGGGTCTACAAAAAGAGGGACTGTCAACCGATGGCAAACACGGGAAGGATGTTGGGTTATGTTGGAAAAATGTCGAAATTTTTTTTTTTACGTTAATAAAAACGTCCTATATTATACACCGCACCGTTGTCACCCACAGATGAGATGATTGACGTCCCATCAGTCAGACACCATCACGATGGTGAAAAAAAGATCGTCCTCTTCTGTCAAGTCACTAAAAATTTCTGGGTGACATCCGGGACGGCTGTGATTACAACTCCCACCAGGATTCTCACTCAGCTTTCCAAGAATCCCGAGAAGATGCTAAACTCATGTTTTCTTGTGTCAATAGAAACACAAGTCTAGGTGATCATTTCCCGTAAAGGCTGTAATGGCGGCCATGTTGGTTTTGTCCCAGCTTTCCCTGAATGGGCCGACTCGGGGACTTTTATTTTTAAGGGTATGTTCACACGGCTATTTTTAGCCGTTTTTTCATGTCACTTATTGGGCTGTTTTTGGAGCCGTTTTTCATTGATTCTATAGAAAAACAGCTCCAAAAACGGCCGTGAAAAACGCGAGTTGCTAAAAAAAAAGTCTGAAAATCAGGAGATGTTTGAAAACAGCTCCGTATTTTCAGACGTTTTTGATTTTGTGTGTGCAAATACCCTTAAGGTGGCAATATTTGTAGGGTAGGGTAATACTTAAAAAAAAAAACGGAGGCAAATCCAACAGTTTGTGAACGTGGCCGCATAGATGATACAGGGAAAAATAGAAGGACCGGTTGTGATATTCAGTTCTGGTGCTAAAACGGCTCTGTTTACACTACTAAATGCGAAAGCGGATCTAAATTAATTACGCGAATTAAAATAATTAAATTCCGTGACATTTTTTTTAAATTCTCATTTTCCTTCGAAGGGAAAAAGAACTGCGTAGAAAATCCAAACAAACAACAATATAACTACAACCCCCACCCCACATCAAGTAAGAGAGGGGGGAAGAATGGAAACAAAACGAATCCGTGATATTTCGCAATGGAGAATAAGAGTGCGAAGTGGTTCTCGAGACCGTATCGACTTAGATACATTGAGTATCACACATGATAGGCTTAGATACATTGGCTCAGCAGCACATTTTCACACGTTAGGCTTAGATACACTGGCACAGCAGCACGGTATCGCAATGAAAGGACTAGATACACCCACTTAGTAGACAGTACCACACATGATAGGCTAGATCAGCAGCAGAGTATCACACAATAGGCTTAGATACACCCGATCAGTAGAGAGTATAACACATGATATGCTAGATCAGCAGCAGAGTATCACACAATAGGCTTAGATACACCCGATCAGTAGAGAGTATAACACATGATAGGCTAGATGAGCAGCAGAGTATCACACAATAGGCTTAGATACACCCGATCAGTAGAGCAGCAGAGTATCACACAATAGGCTTAGATACACCCGATCAGTAGAGAGTATAACACATGATAGGCTAGATCAGCAGCAGAGTATCACACAATAGGCTTAGATACACCCAATCAGTAGAGCAGCAGAGTATCACACAATAGGCTTAGATACACCCGATCAGTAGAGAGTATAACACATGATAGGCTAGATCAGTAGCAGAGTATCACACAATAGGCTTAGATACACCCAATCAGTAGAGCAGCAGAGTATCACACAATAGGCTTAGATACACCCGATCAGTAGAGATTATAACACATGCTAGAATTAGTTACACTGGCACAACAGCACAATATTGCAATGAATGGATTAGGTACACCCACTCAAAAGACTGTATCACACTTGATGGGCTAGATTACACCAGATCAGCAGCAGAGTATCACTCAATAGGCTTAGATACACCCGATTAGTAGACCGTATCACATATGATAGGCTTAGTTACACCGATTCAGCAGCATGGTTTCAAAGTCTAATAGGCTTAGATACACTGGTACAGCAGACCATTATTGCAATAAAATGATTAGATACACTGGCTCAGCAGCACATTTTCACAAATAGGCTTATGTACACTAGCATAGCAGCACAGTATCGCACTGAAAGGCTTAGATACACTGGAACAGCAGCACAATATTGCAATGGAAGGATTAGTTACATCCACTCAGCAGACAGTATCACACATGATAGGATTAGATACATTCAATCAGCAGACAGTATCACACATGATAGGATTAGATACATTCAATCAGTAGACAGTATCACACATGATAGGCTTAGTTACACCAGCTCAGCAGCACATTTTCACACACAAGATTAGATACACCGGCTCAGCAGCACAGTATCATACTTGATAAGCTTAGATACACCAACTCCGCAGCACAGTACCACACATGGTAGGATTAGATACACCCGCTCAGTAGACTATCACACATGATAGGATTAGATACACCAACTCCGCAGCACAGTACCACACATGGTAGGATTAGATACACCCGCTCAGTAGACCGTATCACACATGATAGGATTAGATACACCAACTCCGCAGCACAGTACCACACATGATAGGATTAGATACATGGCTCAGTAGACTATGACGGATTAGATACACCGGGACACTGTCCGTCAATGGTTTTTTTTATCGATAAATCGGTCATTTACAAGTATAATAAAATAATGGAAGTGACTTGGCTCCGGATACGTTGCGTACGAGCAGCCACGATGGGGTTAAGCCGGCAGCAGGATATTCGATCCCATATTAAGTTGGGGAGTCTGCCGCTGACTGCGATGATTCCTTTCGCTCCGGGCCGTTTGTTTAAAGTAAATATTGGATTGATTTCTATTACTGTACCCATGTCTCTAGGCAGCGAGTGGAGATTTTGTTTGATTCCTCGCTCCGCGGTGCAGCAGGGAGGCAGCTGACAGGATTGTGCGCTCCAATTCTCTCTCCTTCCTTTCTTCCTGTTGGTGTAAATGAGTTTCTAATTGCAGATTGTTAACGGTAATGTGTGCGTGGGGGCCCTGACAGCAACTTCCAGGGGTACAAGCCATATAAATGCCCTCTCATACCTGGAGCCTGGCATACAGGGTCACCGCTGAGGTACAGAGGGGCTCATGTATCAAAAAGTCCATTGTATAATGTTGTCATTGTACGGCTATAATATAATAAAATAATAGAAACCGTGCCATACAGTCTTCACATAATTACTCATACAATGCCTAAACAATGCCACCACACAGTGCCAAAATAAAAGTAACAATACAGTGCCCATATAACAGTGCCCATACAACAATGCCATATAGTATCTAAATAAAAGCACAATACATTGCCCATACAGCAGTGCCCACGTAACAGTGCCATATAGAATCTAAATAAAAGCACAATACAGTGCCCATATAACAGTGCCATATAATACCTGAATAACAGCACAATACGGTGCCCATATAACAATGCCATATAGTATCTAAATAAAAGCACAATACAGTGCCCATACAACAGTGCCCATACACCAGTACCATATAGAATCTAAATAAAAGCACAATACAGTGCCCATATAATAGCGCCATATAGAATCTAAATAAAAGCACAATACAGTGCCCATATAACAGTGCCATATAGTACCTGAATAAAAGCACAATACAGTGCCCATATAAAAGTGCCATATAATAACCTGAATAAAAGCACAATACAGTGCCCTCATAACAGTGCCATATAATACCTAACTAAAAGCACAATACAGTGCCTATATAACAGCGCCATATAGAATCTAAATAAAAGCACAATACAGTGCCCATAAAACGGCGCCATATAGTATCTAAATAAAAGCACAATACAATGCCCATATAACAGTGCCATATAGTACCTAAGTAAAAGCACAATACAGTGGCCATATATCAGTGCCATATAGTATCTAAATAAAAGCACAATACAATTCCCATATAACCGCGTCATATAATACCTGAATAAAAGCACAATACAGTGCCCATATAACAGTGCCATATAATACCTAACTAAAAGCACAATACAGTGCCCATATCAGGGTATGTGCACACGACAACGCCAAATACGTCTGAAATTATTTTTACAAGTGCACGCGTTTTTCGCGGCGTCTTTTACGGACGTAATTGGAGCTGGTTTTCATTGGAGTCAATGAAAAACGGCTCCAATTACGTCCCAAGAAGTGTCCTGCACTTCTTTGCCGCGGCCGTAATTTTACGCGCCGTGTTTTGACAGCGACGCGTAAAATGACAGCTCGTCTGCACAGAACATCGTAAGACCCACTGCAAGCAATGGACAGATGTTTGCCGACGTATTGGAGCCGTCTTTTCAGGCGTAATTCGAGGCGTAAAACGCCTCCATTACGTCTGAAAAGAGGTCATGTGAACATACCCTAACAGTGCCATATAATACCTAACTAGAAGCAAAATACAATGCCCATATAAGAGTGCCATATAATACCTAACTAAAAGCAATATACAGTGCCCATATAACAGTGCCATATAATACCTAACTAGAAGCAAAATACAATGCCCATATAAGAGTGCCATATAATACCTAACTAAAAGCAATATACAGTGCCCATATAACAGCGCCATATAATACCTAACTAAAAGCACAATACAATGCCCATATAACAGTGCCATATAATACCTAAATAACAGCACAATACAGTGCCCATATAACAGTGCCATATAACCGTGCCATATAGTACCTGAATAATAACATGTATCCAAATAATAGCATCGGACACACAGTGCCCATTTAACAGTGCCAGATACTGCTCCTAAAATAGTGCCATACAGTTCACATGTAAAAGTTCCTAAATCTGTCAATGCTGACACCACAGGTTTGTTAACCCCTTACGTGAATTATGCTGAGCAGGTGGCGGTATTCCTTTTAATGCTTTATGCTATTGGGAATTTGCCCCTTCCTCCAATTTTGGGGAAAAAATTCAAGCTTAGAAAAAAAGTCACAGGTCTTGCGTATAATTGTATGCCACTTTTTGGGCACAATAGGTTGTATAATAATGGGATACATATGTCACAGAATTGTGACTGCATAACTTTGGCGAGACACAAAAAAAGTTGGCGCTGGCAGTATTTGGAAGCAGACGTGGCTCGGTACATTGACAAATATAGTGTTCAGAATTTGTGCCAATGTATTTGCACAACTTTTTGATACATGAGCCTAAGGGCCCAATTTTATGTGTTTGGTCTGGGTTTTTTTTTACCCATAGACAGTTCAATGCCTGGCTTCATTATTATGCCTGCTACCCTCGTCTTGTAGGAGTACTCTCTTCTAAAGTACACGCTCATAATTAATCACTTCTCATACCCCCGGGCGGCAGAATTTGGATCCCAGTACAGCTAAATGAAATATGGGCAAGAATTAACATATTTTCTGCCCCCGGAATATAATCATTATTAGCATTAGTAAACCATTTTGGAATAAGGAACGGCGCTGAATGATTGGACGCCAGCCGGCGAACATCTGCCTGGGATAAGTTTCAGTTGTATGATCATATAGGTTTATTGTATTAAACGTTATAAATATTAACCCTCCGCCTCACACAGGGGTGTCCAGAAAAGCAAACAGGTATCCAAAGCAAAAGGTACCCCTATATCAGGCCTGGAGGGCATGTGTGCCCACCCACTGCCGGAATGAAGAAAACCAGTGCTTTACCGGTACTCAAACGTTAGATGACAAAGAACAGGGTAAGTAGCCCAGGGGGAGGGACCGTTTCTAATATAAGCGAAAGGCTATTTCCATCGGAAAACTTTACCAGGTTCACTCCCCATGGGGGAGCGGGACTGAGTCAACCCAAACAAGACCCTCTCCTCCATAGAAGCTGCGGAACATACGCTATGGTGTAACGCAGTCCCTGATGCTAAAACTATTTTAGTCCCGTCACACCGTTCATGCTTCCAGGGCCACTTTAACCATAGGGCAAACAATGCACTGGGCCCTCTGGCAGCTGCACCATTTCCAACTGTATCTTCGTCCTCAGAACACGGAAACAGTTGAAAACTATGGCGGAGCAGGAAGCCATCGACTCCCTGCACCGCCATTCTTAATGGGAGTTGGTGCAGGGAACCTGCTGTGAGCGGCATGGTGCGGTGACGTGATTGCGTCTGTCGGTGCCGAGACACACAGCACAGACCGGGGGTGATCTGAATAGGGATCTCCTCCATTTATCATGGAAACAGGGCAGGATGAGTATTTATTTTTATTATTTTAGGAGGCACTAAGGGGGCTTTATACTGCGTGTGGGAGGCATTATGGTTGTATCATATACTGTGCGTGTTTGGGGGCACTATGGGAGCACTATATTGTGTAGGGGGCCCACTGTCATCACATAATACTGTATAGGGGGGGGGCTACAGAAGCATGATAATGTGTTTGGGCATTATACAGTTTAATGGGGCACATGATACTGTGTGGGGGACACTATAGGGCTTTATACTGTGTGTGGAGGCACTATGGGGGGCATCTTATTCCATGTATAATGGAGGCATTATACTGTGTGGGGGAGCATTATATGGTATGGCAGGGCACTATGGAAGCATGATACTGTGTGTGGGTACTAGGTGGGGAATTATACTGTGTGAGAGGGCACTAAGGGGGCGTGATTCTGTGTGGAGGAACTATGTAGGCATTATACTGTGTTGGGGGGGCACTATGAGGAGAATAATTTTACTTCTTGCCAGAAGGGGGGGCCCCACTCATGACATCTTTGCACTGGGCCCCCCAATGTGTTAAAACAGCCCTGCATACTTCAAGTTGCTAAGTCCTCTATGGAGAACCACCAATGCAATTCTATTATAAGGATACCCAAGTAATCAACATCAGCAATCCGTATCTGTGTATAAACGATAAAAAGAGAAATATCCACTAAATTAGTTTTTATGGTCCCGTAATTTAGGACCATCAAGCTTTGCAGATAAAAAAAAAAACCTTCAAGGCCAGGACAAAAGTGCCCACCATCGCAGTCTAGTGAAGTACAGGAACCGACAACCTATCTGAGCACATATATGACACAATGGAAAATATTCTCGACCTGGGAGCTAGCAATCTATATTTCCGTCTCTCTCTCTGACGCTTGTCCCCTCACTCTCCTGAAATTTACCTTATATTCAGTGACTTCCAGCAGGGCCATTGACTCTATTCCCTGGGAAGTGGAAATCTCCTGTCCCCCACATCAGCTGGATAATCGAGGTGGAATATTTGATCGTTTGGGAACTGAGGCGCTAAATTTGTTGTGAGATTGGTGTCACCGCCAATAAAAGAGTCGCCCAGGCTCTGGGGCCGAGCAGCTTGATGAGAAATCATTAGGTTATTTGAGGAAGGCAGAGATGTCAGAAGCATCAGAGGAAGAGAGGGGAAAGGTGAGTGACAAGCAGACATGATATGAGGGGTTTAATGTAGTGAGATCAAAAGGATCGCCGCTGTAAACCTCTCCATCCCTCCTACATTTCCATAATGAATATATCCACACGCGTTACTTTACACCCTATTACCCAGCAAATATAGGGATTAGAAGAGGACACTCCAACTACGTACATCACTAGATGCCAGTATAGTCGTGGTGCGGCCTAAGCTACAAAGACAGATATTACCATATGGGCGGAGATCAATATCCCCCATTGCAATGAATAGTGTGGTCGTTCTTCATTACTGGAATATTGCATGCACTGGTTTTTCCCTACAAGACAGAATTCTTACCAGTTCTGTACTGGCCACTGCTGCTTCTCCTAATGTTTACAATGATGAGCAGCTGAGTGTGGGTGGGACTACAATGTGATTGACAGTTCTGCTCTGAAATGACTGGTCTTGTTCTGCCACAGTGCTATGCCAAAGCGCTGGGCACACCGCAACCATGTATTATGCAGAGTGGATGGTTCATGCACTGGGGCAGTGATGTCACTGATGAATTGACAAATGACAGCCCTCCCAGAAAATGTGGGAGGAGTCTAAGCTGTACATAGAAGGATGGAGCTAATTAAATAAGGTAACTAAGCTTTCGACATGTCAGAAGTTTTGATCGGTGGTGAACCGAGCACTGAGACCCCCATCAATCGCCAAAACAAAGCGAGAGAATCGCTTTTGCTAGCGCTGTTCCACTTCGTATCTGATCGGCTTTTAATATCCGATTTTTCATTTTCTCTGTTACGTACTTCTGGCCAGCACTTCACATATGGCAGCGTCCTATAAAGGTAAAGAACCGAGTAGAGTCTGGGCTTGCGTGCAGCAAATTGACTATTGTGCACGGTGAGGCGGCTCTATTATTTACGCTAATCTTATTTATTTTAACACTATTGTGACAGAATCCTTGAGGCGCTGTAAGTTAATTTCCTTTTCTCTTGTATTCGTTAAAAATAATAAGTGCTTCAAACAATTCAGGAGGATTCAAAATTTGGAGCCGCCACTCCTTGGACTCGCTGGATCATAAAATAAACCCAAGTTACGATGTAAGGGAAAAAAAGACCTTGTTTATTCGGGCAATTAAGGCATTCGATTTTGATCATCTGATCTGTCCAATCTGGTACCACAAAAAATAATGCTACAAAAAGGGCTATGAACACGTGGGGCGTAGGCATACATTTTTGGGCCAAATTTGCAAAGACATTTTCTACTTCCAAAGTAGTGGTAGGAAAATGAACGGGGCTTCGCACCAGAATCAGGAACTTTCAGTGACATCCACTGGGACTCCCCTAGAGTCCCTAAACCACAGAGCCGCTGCTGCCATTGGTAAAGAATATCCAAGCTTCTCGAGGAATGAAAACCACCTCGTACCCTGTGCCAAATAATCAGGACTGCCCACAGAAATCCAATAAACAAAATCAGGTCATTGTGTTGCCATTTGGATGAAATTTTTGTTTATTTTTTCTTTTGAAGGACATCATTCTAAGGCTACAATCAGACTAACGTAGCCAACCTCGGACATGAGAAGCTGCATATTTTTCACGTCCAAGGTGCACCCGTTCGGGACGCGTTATCACGCATCCCCCGTAGACTAGGGTCTATGGCGAAATGCGTGAAGCGCAAAAAAAATAGGACATGTCCTATTTTTTCACGTACGCTTCACACGCTCCATTTAAACAACGGTCGTGTGAACGGCCCCATGGAAGTACATGAGTCCATGTGACGGACTACATATACGCTCATCTGAACGAGCCCTTAGGCTTACGCCATCAGCAGTACCGGCAATGAAGTGGTTAACCCGATAAGAGGGATCCTGTGCGACATTGTTCCCGGTGAATGGGTAATGGAAGACTTTGATTATTTCAGCTCCTTATCCAGCAGTCAGAAGCCAATTACCATATAGTGGAGCTGGGTAGCGAGCGTATCTGGGGCTTGTCGTTTTATCTACCGATCAGTCTGACTTGAGAACTGTGGTGAAGTCACACTGACATTTCAAAAAGGATTGTAAAGGTTCTCAAAGCTTTTACAATGTCGCAGCGAAAAAAAAAAAAAAAAGAAGAAAAAGTGGAAATCACACAGTATCTACATAGAGCTTCCACCAAAGCTGAAATGTGCATGACGGCAGATACCCTAACAATGCCGACCTGGCACAGGTGCACTTCAAAATCCACAGCATATTCAATACATTCATTATCCAATAAGTGCACATAGAGCAGATGGAGGCGAAGCCTGTAATGTGTGGATCAGATGTCATATTCCTTGTTATATATGTAACATAACTCATTATGATATCGTGCTGTGTAACAGAGACCATGGTCATGTGACATCCCACGTTCATAGAAGCTTCGATAATTAGCACTTGTACTAGTAACTCTGTGTGCCGGGCTCTATGATGGAACAAGGATTTCATAGTCTATTTAACCCAGGAGGAGCTTTCTGCTAAATAATACACGGTGTATAAGAAGAGAGGAGGGGAAACAGTGGCTAATAGCAGTAGAATTTCTATAGTACACAGTCAACGGCTCTAAATATCCCTATTATGCACAATTATATAACGACAATACTGCCTCCTATATACAATAGTATAACTGCTATAATACTGCCCCTATATACAATAGTATTGCAATGATGGGGGTAGGGAAACAGACAAGTGAGCCCTAATCTACCCGCCACTCAGTCCCTGCCTACTTGCAACGACCCGCCCTAGGCGACGGGGTACAACTGGGCGACGGTCCCTACGCTCAGTAAGTGCACGACAGACAAACAGACAAGGGTACACAAAGCTAAGGGAAATGGGGCAGTTGCCCACGGCAACACCGTGAGCAACAAGAGTGGTGAACGAGCCGAGTCAAACCAGGAGTGTACGAGGTACCAAACGCAGAGCAGAAGAGTAGTGAACAAGCCGAGTCAAACCAGGAGTGTACGAGGTACCAAACGCAGAGCAGGAGAGTAGTCAGTAAGCCAGGGTCAATATGAAGCAGGGTCAAATAGTTCAGAAGCTGCAGCAGGGCCAGGAAACCAAATGAGAAGAATCACAAGCAAGGAGGAACAGGAAAGGCAGGTATAAATAGACAGAGGGCGGGAGCTAGCTCCGTCTGGCCAGGCTGTGATAGGCTCTCCCACTCCTAAGCCTGCCATCCTGAGTGGTGAAAGATGGAGTCAGTCTCCCAGACATAGAAGCAGGTGCAGACTGATTACCTATGGGCGTTGACACAGTAGCTGTGCCTGGCAGATCCTTTACAAGTATAACTGCTATAATACTGCCCCTATATACAAGAATATAACTACTATACAACTGCCCCCTATATACAAGAATATAACTACTATAATACTGCCCCTATATACAAGAATATAACTACTATAATACTGCCCCTATATACAAGAATATAACGACTATAATACTGCTCCTATATACAAGAATATAACTACTACAATACTGCCCCCTATATACAAGAATATAACTACTATTATACTGCTCCTATATACAAGAATATAACTACTATAATACTGCCCCTATATACAAGAATATAACTACTATAATACTGCCCCCTATGTACAAGAATATAACTACTATAATACTGCCCCCTATATACAAGAATATAACTACTATAATACTGCCCCTATATACAAGACTATAACTACTATAATACTGCCTCCTATATACAAGAATAGAACTACTATAATACTGCGTCCTATATACAAGAATAGAACTACTATAATACTGCGTCCTATATACAAGAATATAAATACTATAATACTGCGTCCTATATACAAGAATATAACTACTATAATACTGCCCCCTATGTACAAGAATATAACTACTATAATACTGCCCCCTATGTACAAGAATATAACTACTATAATACTGCCCCCTATGTACAAGAATATAACTACTATAATACGGCCTCCTATATACAAGAATATAACTACTATAATACTGAACCTATATACAAGAATATAACTACTATAATACTGCCCCCTATATACAAGAATATAACTACTATAATACTGCCCCTATATACAATAGTATAACTGCTATAATACTGCCCCTATATATAAGAATATAACTACTATAATACTGCTCCTATATACAAGAATATAACTACTATAATACTGCTCCTATATACAAGAATATAACTACTATAATACTGCTCCTATATACAAGTATATAACTACTATAATACTGCCCCCTATATACAAGAATATAACTACTATAATACTGCCCCTGTATACAAGAATATAACTACTATAATACTGCCCCCTATATACAAGAATATAACTACTATAATACTGCCTCTATATACAAGAATATAACTACTATAATACTGCCTCTATATACAAGAATATAACACTGCCCCTATATACAAGAATATAACTACTATAATACTGCCCCCTATATACAAGAATATAACTACTATAATACTGCCCCTATATACAAGAATATAACTACTATAATACTGCTCCTATATACAGGAATATAACTACTATAATACTGCCCCCTATATACAAGAATATAACTACTATAATACTGCCCCTATATACAAGAATATAACTACTATAATACTGATCCTATATACAGGAATATAACTACTATAATACTGCCCCCTATATACAAGAATATAACTACTATAATACTGCCCCTATATACAAGACTATAACTACTATAATACTGCCTCCTATATACAAGAATAGAACTACTATAATACTGCGTCCTATATACAAGAATAGAACTACTATAATACTGCCCCCTATGTACAAGAATATAACTACTATAATACTGCCCCCTATGTACAAGAATATAACTACTATAATACTGCCCCCTATGTACAAGAATATAACTACTATAATACGGCCTCCTATATACAATAGTATAACTGCTATAATACTGCCCCTATATACAATAGTATAACTGCTATAATACTGCCCCTATATATAAGAATATAACTACTATAATACTGCTCCTATATACAAGAATATAACTACTATAATACTGCTCCTATATACAAGAATATAACTACTATAATACTGCCCCTATATACAAGAACATAACTACTATAATACTGCCCCTATATACAAGAATATAACCACTATAATACTGCCCCCTATAAACAAGAATATAACGACTATAATACTGCTCCTATATACAATAATATAACTACTATAATACTGCCCCCTATATACAAGAATATAACTACTATAATACTGCTCCCTATATACAAGAATATAACTACTATAATACTGTCCCCTATATACAAGAATATAACTACTATAATACTGCTCCTATATACAAGTATATAACTACTATAATACTGCCCCCTATATACAAGAATATAACTACTATAATACTGCCCCTGTATACAAGAATATAACTACTATAATACTGCCCCCTATATACAAGAATATAACTACTATAATACTGCCTCTATATACAAGAATATAACACTGCCCTTATATACAAGAATATAACTACTATAATACTGCCCCCTATATACAAGAATATAACTACTATAATACTGCCCCTATATACAAGAATATAACTACTATAATACTGCTCCTATATACAGGAATATAACTACTATAATACTGCCCCCTATATACAAGAATATAACTACTATAATACTGCCCCTATATACAAGACTATAACTACTCTAATACTGCCTCCTATATACAAGAATATAACTACTATAATACTGTGTCCTATATACAAAAATATAACTACTATAATACTGCGTCCTATATACAAGAATATAACTACTATAATACTGCCCCCTATGTACAAGAATATAACTACTATAATACTGCCCCTATATACAAGAATATAACTACTATAATACTGCCCCTATATACAAGAATATAACTACTATAATACTGCCCCTATATACAAGAATATAACTACTATAATACTGCCCCCTATGTACAAGAATATAACTACTATAATACTGCTCCTATATACAAGAATATAACTACTATAATACTGCCCACTATATACAAGAACATAACTACTATAAAACTGCCCCCTATATACAAGAATATAACTACTATAATACTGCCCCCTAAGTACAAGAATATAACTACTATAATACTGCCCCCTATATACAAGAATATAACTACTATAATACTGCCCCCTAAGTACAAGAATATAACTACTATAATACTGCCCCCTATATACAAGAATATAACTACTATAATACTGCCCCTATATACAAGAATATAACTACTATAATACTGCCCCCTATATACAAGAATATAACTACTATAATACTGCCCCCTATGTACAAAAGAAAATAACATTTGTTATTATGTTGAACAACGGTCTCATCAGAACCCATAGAACCACATGTCTTTGGGCCCTGGCTGTGCTCGGTATGTTCATACTCTGCATATATTCACTATAAGTTCAGTATCAAGAATAAAAACCAACATAACCGGGTTTTCAGACCGCATATTTAAAACATTATCATCCAGAATGAATCCTCCAGTGCTGCGTCCCCATCACAGGCAGACAGCGGGGGCAGTAATAGGAGGCCGGGGTGATCACCTTTCCTGATGGTTAACCACAAAAATTATTTTAACACTTTAACCTTGTGCTCCGAGAGCGTAGAAGAGCTAAAACACACAGATGTAGATGTTCCATCCAGAGCGCCAAAGGTCCTCCGTGCCACCGTCTCTAAATGTATTTGCAGCTTTACCCGCAGCACATTGGCGCAGCAGCCAGAAGAGCGTAGGGTGACGGTGGGTCAGGGTAGGACCACTCTTCTGCCTGGTAGAACTTGCACTCATAAATACGGAAATTGATTTCCTCCGCTTAGTTCTCTTAAACCATCAGCTCTGCTCCCTTATCTCCCCCTGCAAAGCAGGCGGCTTTTTCTATTTCAATAGGTCACAGAACAAAGAAGAACATCGCAGCGAGCAGAACGGAGTCTTCTACATGAGACTTCAAAGACAATGAGAGGGAACAGACGTATCATATTCTAGCATTGAATAACGTCGTCCCGGCTCTTATAGTCACGAGACGTTGTGACATTAACATTTATATAAATCCTCCGTATAAACACCAACATTACATCAAAGAGCATTTCCACCAAAAATGAAAAAAAAAAGAGCCTTCGTCGTCCTTTTCTGTCAGATTTCTTTGCTATAGATAGTTACAATCTCAAGAAAAAGTAAGTGAACCCCTGGCTTTCAAAATTGAGAAGGCCCTGGTACCAGGTCCCATATAACCCACCACCTGCGTGACAAAACACAAAAGAAGTACTCACCGCTCCTTTTCTCTTGTCCGCAGCGGTCCCGTATCTCCTGAGGCTGCCACATCACGCCACGATGCATACGTGGTCCTGGCTCCGGGGCAGGCGATTTCACGTTGTGTGCTGCATCGCATACAATGTCCTGCTGCTGCCCGGCATCACGACCTTGTATGCGCCGCAGCGCAGACCTTTGACAGGGTATGATGTGGCAGCCTGAGGATATCCAGGGCGGGCTTCCTTCCCCTCCAGGCCCGTTCACACCCCCTGCGACTGCGATCATTACGCCTGTGCCTCTTCAGGTCATGCCACAGGATCTCGTCTTGGCTATTCCAAAACACAAATCTTCTTCTTCGACCTTTAATGAGTTTACTTTTGTGCTTTGGGTCATCGTCTTGTGGAAACACCCAACGTCCCTTCAGCTTGAGGTCATGGACCGCTGCCCCTATAGTCTCCTGTAAAATGTTTTCATACACCTTTGAATTGATTTATTTCCTTAATAATCGCACGGCGCCAAGGCCCTAAAGAGGCAAAGCAGCCCCAAACCCTAATGCACCCTCCACCACGCCTCACAATTGGGATGAGGTGTTGGTGTCCAGTGTTCTTTTTCCTTCAAAAATAGTATTGTGTATTTGTGCCAAAAAGTTTCACTCATCTGGCCATAGAACTTTTTCCCCGAATTATTGTGAAACATCCAGGTGGTTTTGGACAAACATGAAACGGGCGCAATGTTTTTCTGGATAGCAGTGGCTTCCTTTGTGGTGACCTTCCATGAACACCATTCTTGTTTATTGTTTTTCTAATAGTGAACACATGAACAGAGGTTTTCGCAGTTTGAAGAGTCTTCAGTAGTTATTTTGCTTACCCTTGGGTTCTTTATCATCTCTTTCAGGATTGCCCGTTGAGCTATTGGAGTGTCCTTAACAGGATGCCCACTCCTCGGAAGAGTAGTAACTGTCCTGATTTTTTTTTTGTCTATTTTATAGACAATTTGTCTAACCGTGGATTTATGTACACCCGGGTCTTCAGGAATTCTTTTGTAGCCTCTTCCAGCTTAATGCGCCCCTAAAACACATCTTCTGAGTTCTTCTGAAAGTGGTTTCCCTCGAGGCATGGTTTAAATTAACCAATCTTTCTTGAGAAGAAATGATTTGTTAGTAACCAGGCTGTGTGTGCCTTTATTTAATAGGCAAAGCACCTGTGAAACCCACACTTCCATTCTCATCTTAATTGGAACACCTTTTACCAATTCGCTCTTGGAGATGTCATTACCACAGAGGTTCATTTACCTGCACCGTGGATGTTTACGCAATGTGTTCAATAAAAGATACAACCAGTACTACTCTTTGTGTGTTATTAGTTTTGTAAAATTGTGTTGGTCTATAATTGACCACATTTTTATTAGTAATCAATGCAGATATCCAGGTAATTCCATTATTTTTTCTATTGCAACTGTATGTGTGGCAGTGCTGAGTGACCACAGTCAGCAGTCATTACAATTTCCAACAGAGTTGTCACACAGCTTTCTAACTCTGCAGTTAACAGGGGCGGGACTGTGACAACCCAAAAGAGAGAGAAGGAGGTAGTCACCATTTAACAAAAACGGAGTAGATGGTAAAATATGTGTGAAATTTCAAGATGTCAACAGAGGGAACCTACAGTATCTATCAAAGTGCTATGTTTTTGGATGGAGTTGCCCTTTAAGAAAAAATAAAAATTTCCGTTTATTCCCCTTCTTAACCTCCAGTATGAACAGCACCGTTAACTCGAAGAGACAAGGTTCAGAAACCTAATTTTTGACTTTTTATTTTAGCCATGACTTAAATCCATCGTCTGAAAAAATGAAAGAAATTATCCTTGGAAGTGACAGCTGCTAACACGCATCCCACATTGCATGCCCCTAAATATTTCATAGCACCATATTGCATGCAAATTAAAAGTTGCTTAATTATTTAATCCTCCTATCTTTGTTATCCTTATTTTTATACATTTGGGGGAATTAACATTTAATGTGGTTTTCGAGCTCTAGCACACAAGGAGCGAGAGAAGGAAACATATTGATTTTGTAGCAGGCCCCGTCGTCAAACGCATAGAACTGACCTGACCTCTCTTCTTAATCGCTTCAAAAAGTCAGCCCCCGTTTACTGCAATCTTTTAACTGGGATTAATTATAACGATTAAATGTTGCAATTAGTGTTCCTAGGTAGAAGGGATTGACAAAGTTACCGGAAATCTATACAGCATGGAAGTAACAGAGGGGAAGAAAGAAACAGATCATGTAAGAAGAAAATCCTTCATCTAGGGATAGATAGATAGATAGATAGATAGATAGATAGATAGATAGATAGATAGATAGATAGATAGATAGATAGATAGATAGATAGATAGATAGATAGATAGATAGATAGATATGAGATAGATAGATAGATAGATAGATAGATAGATATGAGATAGATAGATATGAGATAGATAGATAGATAGATAGATAGATAGATAGATAGATAGATAGATAGATAGATAGATAGATAGATATGAGATAGATAGATAGATATGAGATAGATAGATAGATATGAGATAGATAGATAGATATGAGATAGATAGATAGATATGAGATAGATAGATAGATAGATAGATAGATAGATAGATAGATAGATAGATAGATAGATAGATAGATAGATAGATAGATATGAGATAGATAGATATGAGATAGATAGATATTAGATAGATATGAGATAGATAGATATGAGATAGATAGATATGAGATAGATAGATAGATATTAGATAGATAGATAGATAGATAGATAGATAGATAGATATGAGATAGATAGATATGAGATAGATAGATAGATAGATAGATAGATAGATAGATAGATAGATAGATAGATAGATAGATAGATAGATAGATATGAGATAGATAGATATTAGATAGATAGATATTAGATAGATAGATAGATAGATAGATAGATAGATAGATAGATAGATAGATAGATAGATAGATAGATAGATAGATAGATAGATAGATAGATAGATAGATAGATAGATAGATAGTATGGATATATGGGATGGAAAGATAGATAGACATGCAATAGATAGATATATATGGGATTGATGTTAGATTGGATAGATAGATATGAGATGGAAAGATAGACATGAGACAGACAGACTTTCTATTTGATGGATGGATAGATATGGGATGGAATTATAGACCGATAGACATGCAATAGATAGATAGATATGGGACGGATATTAGATACATATTAGGTGCGATGGATGGATAGATAGATATGGAATGGAAAGATAGACATGAAATAGATAGATGTTCAATAGATAGATGGACAGACATGCAATAGGTAAATAAATATATATATATAGATAGATATGGAATGGATAGATACAAACACAATGGGAGCAGTATAAATCTGTATGCAATGAGTCGCCCCTCTGTTGTGGTTGCAGAAATGTATTGTTTAACTTTAGGAGATTCAGAGCCCCGACCCCATAAGTATAGGATTATACGGATGGAGAACTGTGCACCCCCTCTGCTCTGACCAATCAGTCCGCCCCTGTCCTAAAGTGCAGGTCAAGAAGTCATTTAACCCTACCCTTAACTTTGAAGGCCACTACCTGTAAAGGTGCCCCCTGCAGGTAGCAAAGGGTATCTCACCAGGTACCATTTTCCCCTAAGACACATGGCAGCGTCTCTCATGATCACTAAGCGACACAATCTATGCAGATGTTAATGCACCGGAAAGCCGGTCTACGCAGGATCAGGTGGAGGGCGGCTCTGCAATCCTCCTCCAGTCTAATAAAAGTTCTTGTTTATTTTTGACTGAGCCTCTTTGATGAGATTTTTTGCATTTTCATATATTGCTTTGCATATATATATATATATATTCCATAGCAGAGCGGCATAAATATATATATATTGATTGTGAAACGGTTAATACATTACCTGTTAATTAGTGAACTAATGACTTTCATGTCTGTAGAGAACTGATGTGAACGATATTGCACGTGCCTACTGCTTACACAAACACCCGTCATTGGCGAGCAGCGTGATATTGGGACGTAAGTCAATACCGCGTGTCAGAAGCCGACAAAGTCTATGGTTCAATGCTCAGCGGTAAAATTATCAATTCATTAGAGGACTGTATAAAATTATAGAGAGTGGCATAGGAGGTTAATGTATGGCATATAAGATAAGCATAGATAAGATGCAGGCCACCGTTTTCATTTCTCTTACCTCTATGGCTAAGGCTATATGTGCATTTGTACCACTCAGGCCCGCAACATTGAGTATTGGCCTTCTACAAACAGATGTCTGCAGCTATAGGTTGTTGCGGCAGAGATGACCTGGAATAAAAGTTGGCGCTAAAGGTTACTGATTCATCGGCATTAGAATACTTGGTCTTAAAGGGTATGTCCATAAAAAAAAATAAGTACCCGATGCTTTTATTTTTAGTTTATTCTCTATTTATATGTGCAGAAATGAAAAATTTCAGTCCTCCATCCAATCTTAATTTCAAGTAGAAATGGATGGAGCCTAGAAATCCCAGCCGGTGACTACTTTATTTACCTTCAGGCGTGCCATGCTCATTTTCGAGGGCCACATCAGCCTTACGGTTGCCTTCAAAGGGCTGATTGTAATTGTAAGACTGTATAAATGTAATCGCTCGCTTAACTGTTAAGGAGAAGTTACATTTATATTAATCCACAGTGGCCAAAATGGTAATAATGGCTCGACACAATAAAAGTTCCCCCTCAGTAACTGTGCCCCCACACAGTAATAATGCTCCAGTTGAGCCCCTTGTAGATAGCACCACACACACAGCCCCCTGTTGATAGCACCAAACACCCCACTTGTAAAGAGTGCCACAAAACCCCACTTGTAAAGAGTGCCACACACAGCCCCCCTCGTACAGAGTGCCACACACAGCCCCCCTCGTACAGAGTGCCACACACAGCCCCTCTTGTACAGAGTGCCACAAAACCCCACTTGTAAAGAGTGCCACAGCCCCCCTCGTACAGAGTGCCACACACAGCCCCCCTAGTACAGAGTGCCACAAAACCCCACTTGTAAAGAGTGCCACACACAGCCCCCCTTGTACAGAGTGCCACACAGCCCCCCCTAGTACAGAGTGCCACACACAGCCCCGTTGTACAGAGTGGCCCACAGCCCCGCCTTGTACAGAGTGCCACACAGTTCGCCCCTTGTAGAGAGTGCCATACAGTCCGCCCCTTGTAGAGAGTGCCACACCGGCCACATAGGCCCCAGAGTGGAGAACGGTAGATTACTGCTCTGCCTGACGTAACTCACATATAGCAGGTCACGCGGTGGCGGTCTGAGTGCGGACTGTGACGGCCGCCCGGGAATGAACCAGTCCAGTCACCTGACGTCACATCACTGGCACGAGATCAGGTGACTCAGGTCAGGTGACCGGAGTGGTCCACTCCCGGCACTGACCTGACTCCGATTTAATCACTTGGCCGCGGCCAAAATCTGCCCGCGGCCGCCTACTCTTCCCTTTGCACTGCGCGTGTCATTTTTGGGGCATGCACAGTGCAATGTTCCGGGAGAACCAAATCCCGGACGGTGCTTTTTTTCTGCCGGATCCTACATGCAGAGGAACTCGAGGGCCACATAAAATGAGGTGGCGGGCCTTATGTTTGACGTGTGACCTAGATGAACAACATGTTGTTTGTTTACATACGTTATATTTTCATTCGAAACCGCTAAATCTTAAGCAGCCGCTACTTGCGCATAAACATTTTCTTTTAAAAGACGTATCGAAATGACACTTGAGGCCAATTAAGAAAATTAAAAACGCCACAAAAAGTAATTTCGTAAGCGTCACGGCTGCAGAATGAACGGCTCACCAGCTGTTAAATGCTGGAATCTATCCTCCGAGTAGCCGTCTTATTGTACGACCCTGCTTAGTCAATTTGTGTCATTATGTTTTTTCTATCCCAGCAATCTCTGTACTTTCACGTACAATAAAGAGAAGCCCGTGTAATGTACTTGCAGGAAAATGAATTTCAAATCACCGCAGAGAGTGAACAAACTTTAATACGTTCCATTTTTAAGCGGTAAAAAAAGAATTTTCATTTTTTTTTTTCAAGCAGCTTCTATTCATTAAAGCTAAAATGGTTATCCAGGGCCTTGAAAACACTATAAAAGAACGAAGAAAGGACAAAACATAAACAGAGATTGAAAAAAAAAATTAATAGACTTATCTGGTACCTGCGGGAGCCGGCACAAAGGGAAAAATACCGTAGAGACCGTCAGGCACTGGTTAAACCTCCAGGTTAATAAGATAGTGCTTTACAGGCACCATCTTGACGCAATGGCTGCCACTGGCTTACATCACCATCCGCATAGTTTACATTGATTGATTTTTTTTTTAATGAGATAATCTGAATTGAAGCTAAGACATCATTTTTTTTATTTCATTTTACGAACATGACATATTTTAAAGGGACACGGATGACAAACTAGGTTAGACTAACCAATGCCAGGTGGCTGCCGCCAAGGCCATTCGGAAAATAGAACGCTTGAAGAGCTACAAATGATGAAAATGTCGTTTTAAGAAATTAGAATTCACTTGTCATGTTACGTGTTAAGGATAAGTTAGTGCTGGGCAGGCAGAGTGGCGGTCACTGGCTTAGTTTACCAAAAGTCCAGTTTAAATTAATCCACTTTTTTATGGGTTAAGGTGAATTAGGGCTAATATCTATTCATTTTTTTTTTCTTTATAGATGAACATGACCTATTTTGGGGGATTTTGGGATATTAGCTGGACTTTAGCAACCAGTGCCAGGCAGCTGCTGTAAAGCCAAATATGATTATGGAATGCATCCAAAGTATTCAAGATGCGCATGGTGACCGCATAGTTTTAACTTTATATAAATTTTGAGAACAGTTTAGAATGATCAAATTAGTGATTATGGTGGTGCCCTGCTGGCAAATGGCTACCGCTTTTGCCCATCACCAACAGCAACTTTTACATGAAATTAGTTCAGTTACAGGCAGTGTAAATACTTGGTCCCTGTCACATTAGAGAGGATATATTTTATATTGTATGTTTTGTAATGGGACAGAAATATTGCATTTATACTGCACGTGATTTTTTCGAAACTATCCCCGACCCCCTCAACAGACATAGCCCTGACTTCAACCATAGGTTTTGTATTTGCGGCGTGCATCATGTCTATCCTATAGGAAATAAAGTTAATAAAGCACCGTTCAGATCTCGAGGGACATTCTCAGCCGCTGATGGGACGGGGGACTTCCATTTCAAGACCTCAGTGTTGACCTATGATTTGTTTCGAGGTGGTAATCACATCATCGGTGAGACTCCCCCCTATTCTCAGGAAACAAACACAATTTGGCTTGTCTACCTAATCCAATATGTCAATCTCCTTTATTACATTTCTTGCTCTCCTCTGGATACGCTTTTTATGTTCTGTTGCACATAAACCTGCAAAATCGAGTTCCCTCAAGAGCGGTCACCCAGCGTTCCCTAAATCCGGAAAGACAAATTTGTCTGGTTACGCGGTGATGCTCCTGTATTGCAGAATAGCGGTGACGTAAATGAGCTCCGTATACGAGCAAATACAGCATACACATTAAAATTTGGTCAATTATGCCGTTTTAAAGAAGAGTCTTTTTGACAATTTTTCCCCCATAAAAGAATTGAAAAATTTAAAAAAGAAAAAAAAAGACCATATATATGGTGTTGAAATTCTGCCCTGGTCCCTGCTCCCAAAGGCCGTGACTGTATATAAACAATATGGCAGGAGTGACGTTCCATACTAGTGATGTCACACCCAGGTGGTCACATGACGTAATCATGTGACCACTATAATTAAGAGGACAAATTTCGATGACCATTTTATTCTATTTTCTTGCATCTCACGGATGGCTTAGCAACCCAAACGTATGGGAAGAATCCGATTCCCCCAGCATCCTCAGAACACCGTCTACTCATAGGATATTTTCTAATCTTATTACAAAAAGCTTCCCAAAAAATCATTACATGGCCACCTGTGCCGTGATCTGTCCTGTGCCGTCTGTTGAATTCTGTCAGACCATTAGCCTCACTCTTATGCATAACGTGTTCAGTGTCTTTGCAAATGCTTTGCTTTATTTCTTGTATTAATTCACAGATCATCTTATACTCTAGTCACATCCAAAGCTGCATTCACAGTACTGCTGAATTCTTGTTACCAAAGCGCACATTTAGAGCTCAGCTTTTATGTCTCATGTCTGCCTGTGAAGTGTAATCTCCAGGGCAGCCAGTACAGTTCTGAATGCAGCTCTGGATGTGACTAGAGTCACAATCAGTTCTAGATACTAATGTACTTAGAGGTTCGTTCTGTGAAAATCTGTCAAAAGTGGATATATATGCTTTAGAGTCACCTCAATAAAACGAACTGTGACTGCCGATGAACCTCACGAGGTGGCACAGATGGCTGTATTGACTATGAGGCATTTCCTTGGATGATGCTCAAGACTAAAGTAGGAATGTTGGCCAAGGATTTGCCCCATTCCAGAACCTGTATCCAGCCTCGCTGTAGCATTACAGAACTGAAGCCGGAGCCAGCAGCAATGATAATCGGAGGTTGGCAGCCAAGAATGGTCAGGGGATAAAGACGTGCCAGCGCCCGGGGAGCCTGTATTTTGTCGCTTCACATCCCCAAACATATAAAACCAAAGTATTACACGGCAAACAGTTGTGAATACTCGTGGTCCTCAAGACCTCGCAAAGCCTGGGAGTGCAAAGGAACATAAAATCTATATCCACAGTCCAGATGGCACGACAGCTTTTTATTCCGAAATGATGATTATTAACTGTGCCAGTTGTAGAGAACCACTTCTGCGCGGCCTCGCCAATCATCGAGTGTAACCCATTGGCTACCTGCAGAGACTGGCGTTCACCAGTAGTGGTGACTTTTACTGAAACAGCTGTTATGTCCAACAAACTGGTGTATACGGAAAAAAAATCTAGGTGTCATATCGGCAAATTTAGCTCTGGCTCGTCTGGTTCTTCTAAAACGGCCAATTTTGGCCGAAAAACTAGCACTGTGACAGCTCGTTGATCGGCCCTCATTTGCTCCTTTAACAACAATGCCATGATCAGTAATGAATGGAGACGAGCGATTGTTACTACGATTGCTCGTCCCCATACATGATCGACATGTTGGCAGCACATTGTTTACACCAGGAGATGTGCTGCCTAAACTATACGATCAGCCGATGACCGAGTGTTTGCTCGTTCTTCGGCTGATCGTTGCTCGGGATCAGTGAGTGTTCGGGAATGATCGCTCATATGGACGCTCGTGTGCCCGATCATTGGCCCGTGTAAAAGGGCATTTAGTTATTTGTTTTGAAGAAAACAGGGTGACCTGGGCCTGCTCACCTTTGTTCTGCTCCATCAGAGGAACAGAACAATGAAAATACCAGAAGCACCGATTCCGTTGATCGATGGAGACAACCGGCACCCAAAAAATTCCTTTGACTTTAATGGGTACCATCCAGCTTCTGTCGTGCTTTGCTATTGTTTCTGGCATTTTCAGCCGGATTTCCGATGGAGGCCCCTAACGGAGCCCCCAACGCAGATGTGAACAGGCTGTTACATTGCTGCCATAGAGGTTATCACCCAGCTTTCCCGGAAAAACTTGTCATTAACCGACATAGGATGTATCAGTGCAAGTAGATTCACTATTCAGTGCTTAGATAAAGCTGGGTGACTCTCTAGAGCTCTCTGACAACTACTACGGTCAGCTTTATTTGCTCTTATGTGACTAATTTCTCTTTCCTGCTCCTCCCTCTCAGATCTTCCTGGCAATCAATCACAGGGAGACATACTTGACTAAATCTATGCATGTATGTGATAAAGGCCAACCATACTGGCTGGCACCTGTTGACCGATTTAGTGGTTGTCACTTCTTCCCTTTTTTTTTTTTAGCTCCGCCCCCACAGTGAAACCAGTTTGTGGGTCTATATGTACAGATAATTAAAAAAAATGAATGGAATTGCCCTTTAATTTCAGTTCAGAAGGGACAGGAAGCAAAGTTGTCACCTGTAATACTCCTCCTCCTGGATGATGATACATGTTGGACCACCCCTCGTAGTCTGATCGATACAGATCCAAGATTGTTGAGAGGATGGTGTGTCATAAGTGATGCTACCCAAAACCTCATACTTTCTTTTGGGTGGAGTTATGCTTTAAGTTGCATATTTCCTGAACATAATATGGCCACCTCCATTGTGGGTGGAAGAGAAAAACCTTTTAAGAGGATATAAGTGATCGTTTTATGGAGATGTTCAAGAAAAATGTGGTTGCTAAAATAGGAAAAAGATGGATGAGTTATACAACAATAAGGGCAGAGCTGCTATTATTTATAGGAATCGAGTCTGAAGGTAGAGAAGTGAAGGGGCTGCAAGTGCTTTTGAAATGTGAGAACATCCTACGGCAGTTCAGGGCGAGATGGTGGAGCAGAGATAAAAGAATAAAATACAATAGCTTAATACAGCGTGTAAAAAATACTGTAAGGCCTCATGCACACGACCGTGTTTTTGCGTCCGCAATTCCCCCGCAAATCCACGGGAGAATTGCGGACCCATTCTTTTCTATGGGGCCGTGCACACGACCGTAGTTTTTGCGGTCCGTGCACGGCCCGGGAACCCGGACCGCAGAAAGTACGGACATGTCCTATTTTGGTCCGGAGTTGCGGTCCGGGCTCATTGAAAACAATGGCCCGGCCATGTGCATGTGCGGGCGGCTTGCGGCTGACAGTCCGCTGACAGTCCGCAGCCGGCCGACCCGAAAATCACGGGCGTGCACACGGCTACGGTCGGGCTACGGTCGTGTGCATGAGGCCTAAGGGATACCTTTCTTATCCTTTTGTGCTTTGATTAGCTGCCGGCAACAACTTAACGTTTTTTACTGACTATTTTGGCTGGCTTTTTCCTTTTTGTATTCATCATTTAAAGGGGAAGTCCAGCCTCCAATTGAGTCGCTGGGAGAGAAATTTGTCTTGAGTTTGTCAAAGGGCTTTGGGCACTTTGTAAAGTTTGAGTTCAGGGACCTCCAATCTTGTGATATGTTACATCAACAGGTCAGAAGATGTCTGGAGGGTGGATTTCCGGCTTATTCCCTTGAGTTCACCCTTCTGGAACTGAAAAACCGAATGGCGAGTAGACCCAAACAAGGGTGGGTATACCAAACTGGCTGTTATGAGGTCTATGCAGAGAGTTGACCAATCGCAAGTTGGCTACATCCCCTTTCCTCATGACCAGTGTGAACCCTTATAAGCGCCGTAACATAAGCAAACAATTGATCAAGACCCTCTTGCTCTGTATTGAGGGTTATGGTAGTGGAATTTTTATCTTTCAAGCACTTGCTATTCTATGCAACATCTTACAACAGTCCTAGCTTTAATAGATTTCTGATTCTGGGAAAGGAATACACTGACAACCACCACGGTCATCCATATCGGCTCTCATGGGCCATATTTCTCTGTCACCTAGAGTTTTCTCCTCTGTCAGGTCTCAATCACAGTGAGAATCCTCCCTTCCCTCTGTGAGTCCTCACAGCCTATAAGGTTACCAGGCTCAATTTGTTGAAAAACAAGGAATGCTCGGTGATGTCGTTCAGTGATGACATCACTGAAGGAAGTAGCTAGCTTCTCCTCCTATTCGGGTTTAATAGAAATTAAGAGTGCTGGTTGGCTGGGACATAACAATATGTAAAGACAGGTGAAACATGGGATTGTAGCCGTTTCTTTGCTTGGTCTAAATCTCCGGAAAGGCTTTTTTATGGAGTATTTTATTATCCAGTCGCAGCCTCGACACAGGGAACAGTAAATGACTGGATAATTCCTGTGACAAAAGACCCCTCAGTCTCTGTCAGCTTTCTGAGATTCATTCCTATAAAGTGCAGCTTTCCGTAAATGTACATTTAAGCAGAGGAAAAGGATTTATAATCCTGCAAGCATCACGGGGCAGAGGCGTTTTTTTTCTCTCCGATATGCAAGAGTGCAGTTAATTTCTATTATATACGGCCTTTGTTCGTGGACACGACGCCAGCCAACTCGATGGACAGGAGCCAAGACCTGAGCGAGAGTTGGAAGAATATTACTCGGGGGGTTAAGGGGTGACTGTGTAACTCAAATAACTGAAGGGACGTGTGGTCAGCTATATCTGTCTTCTTCACATAAAATGGCAGCCACTTTCCTGTCAGAAGTTGCCAGGAGTCTCTGGCATCTGAATAGACAACGTCGCTGTTTTGCCGCCTTTCTCCAATTAGAATGGAGCTCCCACTGTCTCTCTTTACTATTTGGCACCCTATTTTCTGTCAGAAGTTGGTGAATGTAGCCTGTAAACAATATAACATCCCCGACTGGAACCTGTCAAACAAGATGGCCGCCTTCGTATCGGTCAGCATAGCATTCAGCCCTCCATGGTTGTTTTTATTAACCAAAATGGACGCGCCCCATTATTGCTTCAGTCACATCCCATTTTCTGTGATATGAAATTCCCACTACTCGAGTCTGTCTTTTTTGGCTCTGGAGCCGCAACCATTTTCCTGTCAGAAGTTGCCAAGTTGATGATGCGTCATTGGACGGCTGTGAGGTAACTCAGGATTGGATAACAGCGCACAGCTGACGGGCGTGAAATGAACCGTGAGGTACGGCGTTTTGGGTGTCCTCGCCTCCTCTTTACGATGGGTTTTTCGAGAAGGAAAAAAAAAAAGACGCAACTTATTTCTCAGGGCAGAAAATCATCAGCGGAACGACACACACATTAACACACAAAAGCAGCTTAAGACGTCGCCAATCCCCCCCCCCCCCCCAATAAACCCGAAACAGCTGGAAATTAATCTTACACTGCCTTTTATTTGAATAAATCCAGCCCTCTCATACCTTGGCCTCGCCAAGGAGAAAAAAATCTACAGCTCAGGGCTAATCCCTGCAGAGAAATATCTTCTATTTTCAGGAGAGTATTTTTTCGCCTTTTTTCCTACAGCCTAAGTGCTTAAATCAGGATTAATCCCCTCTCTTTACTCGCTCTGCGCCCCTCCCTCATCCTTGCCGTACAGATCCTCTCCTTTCTCTATATTTCTCGCCGCAGAGCGCTTCGGCCGGGACCTGAAAACGCATTACTTCATAGGCTGCGACGTCTTTACGGGCCGACAAATCTTCCTAATGAGGTGTTTTGTTTGGCTTTGCTGGATGGTCATGAGTCTGCGCGTGTTTTCGGCACCTTGGATGGTGTCACTATAAGGTGTCGCAACCTACAAGAAAAAAGCTGCTAAAATAATTACTACGTAGATGAGAAGAAGCTGACGATCTGTATTTCGCTGGTTTCCTTGGAGATTTATAAGAAATTGATCAAAATGTATGCAATGGAAAGGTGGAGCAGTTCCTCATCGCAACGAATCTGATTTCTCATAGGCTCTTTGACCTGATAGGTTGCGATGGGCAATTGCTTTACTTTTACATCGCACTAACTTTGATCTCCCTCAATATATGTCTGACTGCCCCTCACCCTCAAGGTGTTGTATGGCGTTGAGGTCAGGGCTCTGTGCGGCCAGTAAAGTTCTTCTACACCAAACTCCCCCAACCAACTAACCAACCAACCAACCATGTCCTTATGGACTTTGTGCACTGGAGCGCAGTCGTGCTGGAACAGAAAAGGCTGAACCCCAAACTGTTCCCACAAAGCTGGAAGTAGACGATTGTCCAAAATGTCTTGGTACTCTGAAGAATTAAGATTTCCCTTCACTGGATCTAAGGGATATGAAAAACAACCCCATGGCTTTACCCTTTCACCACCAAACTGTATAGCTGGCACACTGCAGTCAGGCAGGTAACATTCTCCTGGCATTCACCAAACTTAGACTCGTCCATCAGACGCCAGATAGAGAAGACTCACTCCACCTTTCACCTGCTCGAGTCCAGTGGCGGTGGCTTTACACCCCTCCATCTGACGCTTGGCATTGTGCTTGGTGATGTAAGGCTGGCATGCAACTGCTCGGCCCCCATGCCATGAGGCTCCCGGGCACAGTTTATGTGCGGATGTTAATACCAGAGGAGGTCTGTACTCTGCAGTTATGGAGTCAGTAGAGCGTTGGTAACTTTTCTACACTTGCTCCTCAGCACTCGGTGCCCCCGCTCTGTATCTTTACGTGGTCTTCACTTCGTGGCTGAGTTGCTGCTGTTCCTTTACAATAATATCACTTACAGTTGATGGTGAAATATCTAGGAGGGAGGAAATTTCCGAAAGGGATTTGTTACAATGGTGGCGTCCTATTACAAGACCGGACTGGAGGTCAGTGATCTCTTTACAACGACCCGTTCTATCACTAATGTCTGTAAAGACGACGGCATGGCGAGTGTCGGATGTTATACACCTGGGGGAATGGGACTGAAGGAAACACCTGAATTCAATGATTAAGAGGTGAGGGGCTTATACTTTAGTCCATGCAGTGTACATATCTGACCGTTGAAGGCACGATGCATTTTCACCAAATTCTGTGTACAACAACTCATTTTGGAGGGAAGCAAAATCGCTCGATGGCGCACTCCGTCATTTGGATAGAAACGAGGGCGTAATAACCGCATGGCCGTGCATCCATTGTGAATGGCGCCTGGTTTCTTTAGGACGAAGCATCAATCTTTTATAATGGCACACCTGTCAAAATGCCAGCACCCGCCTCCACCACTAGGAGGACTGATCGCTATGCATTGTACTTGGCTCCTATTATCTTGAATAGATGAAATATACGGCTGTGTAAGTATTGGGCCCCTTAGGTATTGAAGGGTGCAAAAAAATCAATAGAACAGGAGGTACGCTTCAGTTTAAATAGGAAGACGTGCGGCTAGTCAAAGCAATTTTAGTCGTCTGTATAGCGGAGGCCAAATATAAATCTTTTAAGACCTTGTTGAGGGAAGGTGACAGCTGAGAATTGTAGCTATTACCCCAGTGCACCGAATGTTTGTTCGGTAAAATTCAGGCTTTTTACCTTTTCACAAAAAGCCGAGCTTGAAATATTATTTTGTGAGCAATTACAAGGCGCCAGGTGTTTACTTTACTGAATACGCTGGAAAAATTGCATTTTTCTGAATGCGGCTAAAATCAGCGGGTGTCCAATCCCATTCCTGCGCCGGTCCAAGTGGCACCAAATCAAGAGCTGTCCACCAATGCCCAAGAGCCTGGCAGGTGAGAGGACCCGTCAACAGGAGAGCTCACAATGATGCCGATTCGAATGGAGACGCCTGGCACCATTACATGGCACCACCAACTCAACTTGGGATGGCTAACAATCATCCTATCCCTACAACCGTGTTCTCTGGTTTAGAAGAGGTTAACATCTACGCTCCTGAGGATTCTCAGTTTTGCAATGACAGCAGACGCTATCTTTGGCAGAAATAAAGCTTCAATTTATGCAGGAACTCTTTCCCAAGTCCACAGCCTGTCTCCATGTATCCCTCCTCCTCCTGTCATTCTCATCCGCCCTAATGAATCCTGATCCTCCGGCGGTCCCAGACGCCTTTCCACAAAAGAGAGAATTTTTTGTATTTTTTCCGAGAGCCGTACCTGATCGGCATTTGCATAAGCCTGTCAGTTATATTTTGCTCCCGGTCATGTTTTTTTTTCCAAAATACTGAAGTGTATATATATTTGCGCTTTACAGTTAAAAATGGTACCGATGAACGCTGAGGTTTGATAATTGACAGAACACGAGAAGTTTTGGATTCTTTTCCCCAAGATACGAATGTATTTTCTCTACTAAGCATAAAGCAGGGATATACCGGACTGATGCTGGTGGCTTATAGTAACCTGTTGAACTTTCCAACATGGTTAGATTCTAAAAGAGACTGGTCTCTGGCAAAATTCAGTTTTTCGAGATATTCCCCTGAAAAATGTGACTTTCCGAAATCCTAGTGGCCAGTCCACAATGCACAGTCCAATTCTGGTAACTAGTATACAATTCAAACCTGAGTTCAAGTGGCTACAAAAATACCCCCAATATCCGAGTCAATTCGGAGTCAAATTCTGGTGGCTAGTGAACAATACAGAGCCCCATTCCATTGACTAGTATACAATGCAAGACTCTTATGTCTCACGATCTGTGGGTATGTGGACCCACTGGGCCGTACCACCGTAGCGGTGTAGCAGCTGGCCAATACAGAGTACCAAGTAAAGTCTATAGTTCAAGCAAGTGTACCTGTGGTGGTTCAGACAGTAGCAATGGCTAGGCTCAGATGAGACCTTGGCAGCAGACACCAGGAGAGGTGCAACACAGAAGACAGATCAGTGGTACAACACGACTCCAACTCTTTAAGGCACAGGAACAAGGTAGCACGGGATACAGGATACAGGTAGGGGAACACTGGGAACTGGAAGACACCAAGGGATAATTTGCCAAGACTAAAACGGGTAACACAAACAACGCTCAGGCAATGAAGGAAGGGGCAGGGCCCTTCTTATGTTCAGGGTGATCATGGGAGCAATCAGTCAATCTAAAAAATGTGTGTGCTCTGGCCCATGAAGGCCGGGAATGAGCTCGAGCGCGCACCCTAGTGGTCACTGCAGGACAGGACGGCCGCATGTGCTGGCATCTCTGGTAGGAAGAAGACGTCTACATGATGAGAGGAGTCTGCGACCGCGGACGTTACATTACGATGGGTACCTTTGGTCTGGTGGCTAGAAAAAAAAACAGATTTGTAGAGCCTAACATATATTGCAATACAATTTTGGTGGCTAGAATACAATGCAAACCTAAATACTGCTGGCTACAAGGTTGCTTAGTACCAAATTCAACCAGACTGATATAGAATGCCGAAGACAATCCTGGTGCGTAGCATACAACACAAACCTGAGTTTTCGGCAACGAAGATTGGAATCCTTGGTTTCGGTGGCTAAAAATAGAGTTAAGTCTTCGAGTGTTCTTGAAAATATACAATGCAGAGCCAAATTTTGGAAGATAGTACACAATGTATCCTTGAGCTCTAGTGCCCAGTATGCAACAGTGAGACCTACCAAGATTAATGTACAATGTAGGGTACTATTTCTGGTGGCGAGTTCCCAACGAAAATCTCAGTCCTGGTGGGTAGAATGCTAAATTGGCCGTAATAATCGTGCAATGACCATTCATGGCATAAGAAGAGTAACGGTCGATGTATGGCCAGAAATTATATAGAGAAAATGACACTGTTGTCTAACTTTCGTCCAGCAAAGCAACGCCTCCTTAAAGGGGTTATACAGGAAATAAAAAATAGAGAAATAAATCGGCAGCAGGGTAGAGGATAGCAGAATATAAAAAAAATAAAAAGCGGATACTCACCCTCTGAAGTGCCCCCCGCTCCAGCACTGAGGTCCCGTTCTCCACCGCTCCAGTCCCGGAAGCTACTGCAGAGCTCACAAGCCGCCACAGCCAATCGCTGGACTGGAGTGGCGGAGAACAGGACCTCATCGCTGGACCGGGGGGCATTTCAGAGGGTGCATTTCTGCTAGTTTATAATGTTCTACCATTCCCTCTACTACTGCAGATTATAAAAAGTCCTGGATAACCCAATATCTTGGGAACTGGCAAGGCCTACCGAGACAGTACTATTTGGAGACCATGTGGAATATGTTGGCACTATACAAACAAATCATTGTATTATTGTTATTTTTATTATTATTTACCCTCCTGACCTGGCCTACGCTGGGAGGTCTCAGGTCCTTGCACAGATCCCGACCTGTAATATCATAGGAAACCCCTCGGAGTCTCCGTGTATCTGGTTCAAGTGATGCCCTCTGAGCTGTTGCTTTATTTCCACCAATGCACAGATCTGAATTTTGTAACAAGGCAATAAAAAAAGGAAAGAAAAGACAGAGACAATTCCCAGGATGAGGAGCTGAACGAGTTCTCGTTAGGAAATGGTTGTAGTTTCACATTAGAGAACAACCACTCAGGGAATGGTTACACGTACAGCTATTTTCCAAATCGGCTCTCTCTATGGCTCTTACCATTTTTCTTTTACAAAATCATTTTAATCATTTTCCGCGGAGAGTTTTTGTGTCTGAGAGTCTGCTCCACTCCTAGGAGACGAGAGACGCTGCAGTTAAGACTGTGCCGCAACGCTTCATAGATTACTGCACCCAAATTCTTAGACATATGTCATAAAATATGTATATACCCGGCAATAATATCAAGTGCTGTAATCATAATGCAGTAGGGGAGTGTAGTGATGTCATCAAGGCACTTAGAGTGGAGCTCCACCCTGGAGTAATACTCTGACCGGGAGAAACAATGTCTGGTTCCTCGCCGTTCCAATACCACAGCTTCAAGAATTTTTTTTTTTTAAAGAAATCCTCCAACCACAGTCTCTGTTGGTGAACATATCCAATCCGCTCTAAATATTTCAGAATGAATAATTAGCGTGTGAATAGTTATTGCATCTTTTCCACTTGTCTAATATAAGGGGGTCACTTACTTAATGAGAAGTAGCAATCAAATAACCTTGAGGATATGTTCACACGTACAAGTAAAAACGGCCGAAAATTACAGAGATGTTTTCTGAGAAAACAGCCTCTGATTTTCAGCCGTTTTTGAAGCTGAAAAAGTTTTTGGAGACGTTTTTCTAGACGTTTTTGGAGCCGTTATTCTATTGACACCATGAAAAACAGCTCCAAAAACATCTTATTTTAAAACGGCGACGTAGAAAAACACTGAATGAAACAATGTTTTTCCCATTCAATTCAATAGGCAGATGTTTCTAGGCATTTAGCTACCGTTTTTTCAGGCTGCGTTTACGCCCCGAATTACACCTGAAAACACAGCGTGTGAACAAACCTTTAGAGCGGAGATTGTTGCAAATTTTTCTCCTGGTACCCAGCCGGGCGCTGTTTATGGCAGCCAGCATTCTGCTGATGGAAACCCCAGAGGTCATGATGTAGAGGGGGCTGCTCATGCCTTATGAAATGTTTTGAGTGCTCCAAGGTTTTTACATTTTATTGAAGATCTGATTAATAACGCTGCCTGAGATGAAGAATGGCACAGAGAAAGGAGTTGGGTTTTCTATGGGTACACTGATTAACAGTCAGTGTCTTTTATATGGGGTTGCCAGGCAGTTAGTCCATAGCAACCAGTCTGTCTTCAAGTTACTCAGATCTAAAACTCGAGACCAAATTAGCAAGGAAACTTGTCAATACAAAAACCAAGCCGATTCCGATCTCTTTTTGCTGTAGTAATTTCCATTTTTGTATAATAATTTTGGACCACCAAATCTTTAGGGTCCTGACAAAGATCTATATATATATATATATATATATATATATATATATATATATATATACTTTTGTCTTCTAGAAAGAGTGGTGATATTTGGCAGGGAATTCTGGAATTGTCAGACCTACTCTATAAATATTGTACCGCGATTTGTCACCTTGTAGCAGTCATCGGTTCGAATATCCATCTATTGTCCGATAATTTCCGGAAGACCGATAGCGACTCGTCTCCATCACTCTCAACGTTATATCCCCGCTTCGTCCTCCTTTTCGTAAATCTGCTGGATTGTAACCAACGTTTAACAGCTTTTTATACAGGTCCGTTGCTTTTAAAGGTTGGAAAGCGCACTCGATGCTGTAAATGATTAATATCGCTGTTACAGCTCAGCCTGTTCTCCTTCCTGGATTCTCTTGACAACCCCCAAGATAGAAACCCATCCATGTCAGATGGTTAAAAGCTTTCGCTGTAGCTACCTTTACGCTTGTGCTAGTCGAGGCTTATCGGACTGCCTCCAACTTCCTGCAACTACACCGGGTTAACCCCTTTGGGTTATTTAATACCTAGGCATAGGTGCCTACATGCAATTTTCGACACAATTGGAAAGTATTAAAATGAAGTCGCATGCGAATGGAAAAATTTCATCCGATTCCTATGTATATGCTATGCGGCAAAAGAAAATGCTTAAAGGGGAGCTGCACCTCTGAGACATGTTAGTAGAGAACATCAGTGGCGTCGGTGGGTTGGACCCACCCGATTCCCAGAGCAACGAGGCTGTTTGTTTCGATGGTGCACCCAGTACCTCTTTGCCGTCCTGGACACAAAGCTCCGGAAGCCCCACTGATGTCAGTACGTCAGAAGACCAGTAAAGATGGAGTTCCCCTTTCCAAGAACTTACTATTTCATAACCATAGAAGCCCGATTATCGGTTATATTGGATAACATAGCTATTTTGACACTGTCCCTCTTCCATTATCATCTGCGGAGATGGATAAGCATGTAGTAGGCACCGTTTTTGCACTTTTTCGGACATTACTCTATGTAGTCAATGTAAATGTGATTACATCATACAATAGATAAGATATTTAGCACAACCGAGAACAGTTAAAACCAGTGAAATCAATAATGTCTGTGTAGGAGTCCATTGAGCATCAAGAAACAGCAACGTAGCGCTCTCTTCATCACAGGCCACTTATAAAGTGTCAGACAGGGCTGCCAAGTGTAAGTCTAAAGTGAAACTCTCTCTAACAAATGCCCTTAAATAGTTGATGTAATGAGTGTTTATTGGGCTCGTTCTATGCCCCACCCTCCATAACCGCAAGCTCTACTACCTTGAGACAAACGAAGATGCAGTGTCAGACCTTGGTACCGGAGAAATTAGAATTTCTGATCCACAAGACTTCATCATCGAATCATCTTCACCACCTTCAAATATTTTGTGGGGCCACTAAGTGAGTACAAAAAGAACCCACAACACCGACTAAAAGGTACAACACAATATCACGGGGGCACAATACAGTGGTCGTAGATGACTGTTCCCACAGCGCTAAGCTGTACTACTTGATGGGGAATCGGGTTTTAGATGGAGATCTTATATTTGGAAGGTTAATATGACTGAACACTGAATGTACTGTGTGAATAGAATATAGTGTATCTGTATGAATATAATATCTAGAACCTTATACTCAATTGGTTATTAGATGTTTTGAAATAACTTGTAACCATGACACCTTCCATTAAGATGTCCTACTGGAAGACCACCCTCTAAGCCAGGGGTACTCAACTATTTACAGTGAAGGTCCATTTACCTGGGTCTGCCGTCAGCTGAAAGTTCGAGCTGACCACCAACAGTAAAGCTATATTTATACGGGTCGGATATGCCATAGGCAATTCTGACCTGTGGATCTGCAGCAGAAATCCGAAGCTCATCTGCCCCCTGTAGATAGTGCCACACAATGTCCCTTATAGATAGTGCCACACATAGTGCCCTTTGTAGATAGTTGTCACGCAGTGCCCCCTGTAGACAATACCACAAAATGCCCCTTGTAGATTGTGCCCTTTGTAGATAGTTGCCATGCAGTGCCACCCGTAGACAATGTCACACAATGCTTAGCATCTATAATGCCTCTTGGGCAGTATTATAACCATAAGACATAGTCAATTATCAAGAAAACCTATAAAAAAGCCTCATATAAAAGTATACAAGAAAGAGTCTTGTAGACATATGTTTTAGTCCAAAAATATAAATTTTATTATTCCATTTATTGGAAAACCTCCCAAAGATACCCATAAATATACATACAAGTGTTAAAACATACTTAAAAGATTAACAAACTCTAAGATCATCAAATAACCACCATAGCCTAATTATTGTAGTAGTACATATTATGAAGCAGGTAACGTAACAACACATAGGAAGAGCATGCAATCTACAAATAGTCAGAGGTCCTTAATATATCTACCTCCACTCTTCCTAGATAAAGTCTGTTAGAGAAGTTTTAATGGCTACCATACATAAGTATTGGGCAAAGCTACATATCTATTATCTGTGGCTGAGATGATGGCTGTTGATGGTCTCAGGAGAGGAACACCTCGACGCGCGTTTCGCACCCTTCTGCCACACAATGCCCCTTTTAGATAGTGCCAGACAATGCTCCCTGTAGCTAGTGGCATACACCCCCCTTGTAGATAGTGCCCCAAACAAATAAAACAAACTTGTACTTACCTAGCCCCGTTCCCACGACTAACGGAGCTGCTCTGCAGGCCTCCTCAGCCAAGTTAGGCCTGTAGCCTATGAGACACCGAGACAGGACCCTTGAGAGGGCAGGCACAATGCAGTGACATCATCGTGCCGGCCGGAAGAGATCCTGTCCCAGCGTCTTATAGGCTGCAGGCCTAACATAAACTGTAGCCTGGTGAATGATGGAGCAGGGAACTGATAGCTCCATGCTCGGCCATAGTATTCAATTGTAACTGCATGTCGAGGACGCAGATACAATTGAAAAGGGCAGTCGCCCGGGATCAGTTGAGGACTCCTGCTCTAGGCCTTAATTTATGTTCATCAGAACTCGGTCTTCGTTCTTCGGCATCTAATAGTTCCAAAAAGTTCGCATTCCGGAATGAAACATTTCCAAGGTAAACAATGTTAGACTAGAATCTTGAAATAATTGATGTCCTCTCTGCCAAAGTCATACTTATCGAATCTTCTGCAATTTCGCGTGACATCTGCTAACCACATTGAATGAAGACAAGGCTTTTCACAGACATGACAGGTCGCAAATGCAGAAAAGATTAATTTCCTTTAAAAAAAACCAAAAGTAATAATAAAATACTGGGTGAGAACAGATTTCGATGAGAACATTCTCCACTATGAGAGACACTTGCGTCCGGTGAGACGATAGACGCCGTCTTTCGGATCTAAGAGACGTAAAGAAAAAAAAATAAAGAAGCTGCTGCAAATATATTTGTTTTGAGGGTTTGCGGTCCCCCCGGAGACGGGCAGCTTTCCTCAATCCTAGGTGAATTTCTTGCTGTGTGCGTCCAACTCGTGTAGAGAAGATAAAAGGCCGGTTTTGTCCTCTAGACTGCAGCGGTAACTGCCTTCTAATGACAGCCCCGGTGTTCAGAATGACCTTGTCAGAGCCCGCTACATACCGTACAATCTGGGTCTATTGTTGGCTAAGTGCGCCAGGCCTGGACTTATTTGATGTGAGGCCCGTAAGCCACACAGCGCCGCTTTTCTTTTGAGTAAAAACATGGTCCGTTTCAAATGGAAATAAAAGATCAGTCGCTGGCTGGTGACTAGAGCGCCGGATCGCGGGTTAGATGTGTAAAGAAAGTCATTTTGAAAGATCGTTAAATATTTGTCCGGCCGCTTCTTTGTAACAGAAAGATGTCACAACGAATTAGCATGCTGCGATCAAAAATATTCTTTCAATATGGAAAATGGTCTACGTATCATGTTTGCTATTAGATCCATCAAAGCTTCTTGTTTAAACATCATTCTGGATTTTAAAAAAAGACCCATGTCTTGGTTTTTAACAATTGGTGAGATGCAGAGTGTATCTAAAAGAGCAACTGCTGGATAATATTTTCAATCCGGTGCGAAATAAGCGGTAGGATGCAATGCCAGCGCCTATAATAGGGCACAATTTTTTTAAAAAAAAGTTTTGCCAGTCCATGTAAGGTCTCGTTAACACCTGCGTTGGAGGCTCTGTTAGGGGCCTCCGTCGCAGATCCGGCCGAAGATACCGGAAACAAAAGCGCAGCCATGGACACCCCAACAGAACTCATTCAAGTCAATAGGTTCTGTCGACCGCCGATGGTGTCCGTGGTCTAACGGAATCGGCGCTTCCGGTTTTAATCTTCCGCTCCTCTGACGGAGTAGAACAATGGAATGGCAAACGCTGGTGTGAACCCAGCCTTAGTTGACTGGAGAACGATGATGAAATGCTACTTGAGAGTAATTTCCTTCTTTACATAGCAGTCCCCTTAGAGCTGTGTGGCCCTTGACGTTTCAAGAAAAATCCTAGTTCCAATTCAGCACCCAGTCATCTGCTTAAAAGAAGATGCCACCTTTGCCGAAATTACATCTGAAGGGGATGAGCTACGTGTCTTGGAGGTGGCTTTTCGGTGATCCAAACAGAAGAACAGGAGCCAAGGCATTCAAGAATAGTGCAGACTGGGTAGAGTGCCTGCCAGTCACAGTATGCGAGTTGGGCACTACTGATCTAAGAAGTCACTTTTAGAATAGTATTTATACATGCAAGGCATCAATATATGAAGTTGTCTATATATGTCAAAAGTCGATTGGTGATAACTTATCAGGGTGGTGTTCAGGTGAGGAGCCCAAACCCTTTTACAGTATTTTAATACTGTTCTAATCAACGACCAGTGATGTCACGCTATTATCTTAAACAAAGATGAATACTGATGTCACGCTGCTATTTTACACACAGATGAATAGTGATGTCATATTTATGACATCATCCAGTGACGTCATGTTTTTCTCAGGAATAATATGATAAGAAATGCACACTAAATCATTCTAAAACACCTTGGAGCACATGTATAAAAGTGGTCTCATACACGCTTTATCATGTGTGCTTGTTTATCGAGTGTTGGCTTCCACGTTTGGCATGTACTCTTCTTGGCCAACAGTTTTTAGCTTGGGGTGTGGTTTCAAAAAGTTTTTGGCGAGCCAATGATAGTTCACACTATAATATAGGGGTTCTCTAAAGTGTTCCCTAACCAGTGCATTGGAAGCAACTTGAGGCTCTCGTAAGTGGCTCCCAAGGTACTGGAATGGACACCCGAAATATCATTTGACACTAAGCTAAGAACCGTTTCCCTTGTACTTGGTTCCAGGGTCAAAATTATAGTTCAAACATAGGAACCTGGGGAATTGGCTAAAAAAACTACTACTACACCTGTTACGCTACAATTAACCTTTTTTTTTTAATATGGAAAATATTTGATAAAAAGCAGCAACATTTTCATGGACAGAAAACAATCGGCAAGACTGAACTTTTTAAAGACAAGTACCCTCGCAGCAATGGCGAAACTAGAGGTTGAAGCGTGGTCTGTCACTCGTTGACGGGCACAGCTTGCCAGGACTTATTCTCCAAAGGCTCCTTGCAAATCACAGGCTGCCAACCTTTCATTTTCCAAGTCGAAAATGTACAATAATTTCTACTTATTGCAGCCTTTTATATGTAACAATTATATGGAACCTGAAAAAACACATAAGACCTAATTCTATTTAATGCAGGTGCTCGCCTGCAGGGTGAAGTCTGGTGGGCAGAGACAGGGAGAGAAGCAAGCTGGCGGAATACTGTTCTTCCTCAGAACAGCACCAGAGTAACCTTGCCTGACTTCCTCTCTTGTTATAATAAATGTGCTCTCTGATGCCTGGGAAAGATAAAAAAAGGCACATTTTCTGGTGTAATTGGGACAACTTTACACCGACCCAGCGGCATATTTTATTAAGGACGAAATGTCAGGCTCCGCACACTGTTCTCAGCACAAGTTATGCACTGCCCTTGCTCGCTGGATGTTATAATTGCAATATTTTCTTGTGTTCACCAGTCTACGAGCAACATCGCTCCTGTGATGGAGAAAAACAGGAACCCCTCCATCTTCCTTACACTTTAACCCCTTCTCTAAGCCGCCCATGCATTTCACGCATTAGGTGATGATATAGGCGGAAATTTATGCTAGAAATTACAGTGAACCTGCTGTTTTGTCTTTTAGCAAAAAAAGCCTTTATAGATTACAACGTGTAAAAAACAACTCCAGCTTTATATATATATATATATATATATATATATATATATATAAAAGAATCTCAGTATTATAGTAGTTGTATTCTTGTATATAGGAGCAGTATTATAGTAGTTGTATTCTTGTATATAGGGGCAGTATTATAGTAGTTATATTCTTGTATATAGGGGGCAGTATTATAGTAGTTATATTCTTGTATATAGGGGGTAGTATTATATTAGTTATATTCTTGTATATAGGGGCAGTATTATAGTAGTTCTATTCTTGTATATAGGGGCAGTATTATAGTAGTTATATGCTTGTATATAGGGGGCAGTATTATAGTAGTTATATTCTTGTATATAGGGAGCAATATTATGGTAGTTATATTCTTGTATGTAGGAGCAGTAGTATAGTAGTTGTATTCTTGTATAGAGGGAGCAATATTATGGTAGTTATATTCTTGTATATAGGAGCAGTAGTATAGTAGTT